>NC_135440.1:2437231-2534731 GCF_051991255.1 Vanacampus margaritifer | reverse complement strand
TCTGCTGGGGGACTTCAACGCTCACGTGGGTAATGACAGTGAGACCTGGAGGGGCGTGATTGGGAGGAATGGCCCCCCCGATCGAAACCCGAGCGGTGTTTTGTTATTGGACTTCTGTGATCGCCACGGACTGACCATAACGAACACCATGTTCAAGCACAAGAGTGTCCATATGTGCACTTGACACCAGGACACCCTAGGCCGCAGTTCGATGATCGACTTTGTAGTCGTGTCATCGAATTTGCGGCCGTATGTGTTGGACACTCGGGTTAAGAGAGGGGCGGAGCTGTCAACTGATCACCACCTGGTGGTGTGTTGGCTTCGATGGCGGGGTAAGATGCCGGTCCGACCAGGCAGGCCCAAACGTATTGTGAGGGTCTGCTGGGAACGTCTGGCCGAATCCCCTGTCAGAAAGAGTTTCAACGCCCATCTCCGGCAGAGCTTTTCCATTGTCCCGGGGGAGACGGGGGACATTGAGTCCGAGTGGACCATGTTCCGCGCTTCCATTGTTGAGGCGGCCGATCGGAGCTGTGGCCGTAAGGTGGTTGGTGCCTGTCGTGGCGGCGATCCTCGAACCAGCGGTAAGGGTTGCCGTCAAGCTGAAGAAGGAGTCCTATTGGGCCTTTTGGCCTGTGGGACTCCGGAAGCTGCTGACAGGTACCGGCTGGCCAAGCGGAATGCGGCTTCGGCGGTCACTGAGGCAAAAACTCGGACATGGGAGGAGTTCGGTGAGGCCATGAAAAACGACTTCCGGACGGCTTCGAGGAAATTCTGGTCCACAATCCGGTGTCTCAGGAGAGGAAAGCAGTGCGCCGTTAACACTGTATAGTGGAGATGGGGTGCTGTTGACCTCGACTCAGGACGTCGTGAATCGGTGAGGAGAGTACTTCGAAGACCTCCTCAAATCCACCGACACGCCTTCCTTTGAGGAAGCAGGGTCTGGGGACTCTGAGGTGGGCTCCCCTATCTCTGGGGTCGAAGTCGCCGAGGTGGTTTGAAAGCTTCTCGGTGGCAGGGCCTCGGGGGTGGATGAGATCCGCCCGGAGTTCCTAAAGGCTCTGGATGTTGTGGGGCTGTCGTGGTTGACACGTCTCTGCAGCATCGCGTGGACATCGGGGACAGTGCCTCTGGATTGGCAGACCGGGGTAGTGGTTCCCCTTTTTAAGAAGGGGGACCGGAGAGTGTGTTCCAACTTTAGTGGGATCACACTCCTCAGCCTCCCAGGTAAGGTCTATTCAGGGGTGCTGGAGAGGAGGGTCCGTCGGGAGGTCGAAACTCGGATTCAGGAGGAGCAGTGTGGTTTTCGTCCCGGCCGTGGAACAGTGGACCAGCTCTACACCCTCAGCAGGGTCCTCGAGGGTTCGTGGGAGTTCGCCCAACCAGTCCACATGTGCTTTGTGGACTTGGAGAAGGCGTTTGACCGTGTCCCTCGGGGAGTCCTGTGGGGGGTGCTTCGGGAGTATGGGGTACCGAGCCCCCTGATACGGGCTATTCGGTCCCTGTACGACCGATGTCAGAGTTTGGTCCGGCAGTAAGTCGAATTTGTTTCCTGTGAGGGTTGGACTCCGCCAAGGTTGCCCTTTGTCACCGATTCTGTTCATAACATTTATGGACAAAATTTCTAGGCACAGCTGAGGTGTTGAGGGGGTCCGGTTTGGTGGCCTCAGCATTGCATCTCTGCTTTTTGCAGATGATGTGGTACTGTTGGCTTCTTCAAGCCGTGATCTCCAGCTCTCACTGGAGCGGTTCGCAGCCGAGTGTGAAGTGGTTGGGATGAGGATCAGCACCTCCAAATCCGAGACCATGGTCCTCAGTCGGAAAAGGGTGGAGTGCCCTCTCCGGGTCGGGGATGAGATCCTGCCCCAAGTGGAGGAGTTCAAGTATCTTGGGGTCTTGCTCACGAGTGAGGGTAGGTTAGAGCGGGAGATCGACAGGCGAAACGGTGCAGCGTCTGCAGTGATGCGGACGCTGTATCGGTCCGTTGTAGTGAAGAAGGAGCTGAGCCGAAACGCAAAGCTCTCGATTTACCAGTCGATCTACGTTCCTGCCCTCACCTATGGTCACAAGCTGTGGGTCGTGACCGAAAGAACAAGATCCCGGATACAAGCAGCCGAAATGAGTTTCCTCTGCAGGGTAGCCGGGCTCTCCCTTAGAGATAGGGTGAGAAGCTTGGTCATCCGGGAGGGACTCAGCGTTGAGCCGCTACTCCTCCACGTTGAGAGGAACCAGTTGAGGTGGCTCGGGCATCTGGTTCGGATAGCCCCTGGACGCCTCCCTGGGAAAGTGTTCCGGGCATGTCCTACTGGCGGGAGTCCCCGGGGACGACCCAGGACACGCTGGAGAGACTACGTCTCTCGGCTGGCCTGGGAACGCCTTGGGATCCCGTCGGAGGAGCTGGCTGAAGTGGCTGGGGAGAGGGAAGTCTGGGCATCCCTGCTAAAGCTGCTGCCCCCGCGACCCGACCCCGGATAAACGGAAGAAGACGGACGGAGACGGACAATAATAATAATAATATATCCAACGAGAGTCAAAGGAAAACTGCTTTATGTGTGTTTTGTCCAAAAAAAAAAATTAGCTAGTTATGGTGCAAAAAAAAGTTTGATGAAAAGAAAGTGAGAAAAATACAAATATTAGATATTTGTGAATTAGGGGTGTGAATTGCCTAGTAGCTTGCGATTCCATCTTTATAACGATTCATAGGTCACAATTCAATTTGATACAGATTAATCCAGAAACGAATCTCTAAATCAATTATTGCGATTTTTTTCAACTAAATTTTCAGTAAATCAGAAAAACTTGTACAAGTACACTGTAAGATTTGTATGAAAATCTACTTCAGGCTTATCACTGTGGTCCACCGTATTTAACAAACAGGTTGCAATCTGTTTCATGTTTAAACAGTATTTGTCATGTTTGGATCTGTTTTCCTTGTGTGTCTTCCTTGTCTTGTTAAGTGTGATCCTGCCCTTCCTCGTGTGATCCAATCAGTGCCCTCAGCCACTTGTGTCTTGCCCAGGTGTGTCTTGTTGTGTCATTAGTGTCTGTGTATTTAGTCTGCTGTCTCCCCTCTGTCTGTGTCGGTTCATTGTTTTTCCCCATGTCATGCTGCCCGTTTTTGCCTTGTCTTTTCCCCACGTCATGCTGCTCGTTCTTGCCTTGTTGTTTCCCCCCATGTTTTGGTTCAAGTTTTGTTTTATGATTTGTTTTATCTTGTAATTTGGAAGATCGCTTTTTTTCATAGAAATTAAATTCTTTTTTTTTTTGATTGAACGTCTGCCTCCTCGCCTTGTCTTCCCGCATTTGGGTCCCCAAGCTCCCCCATCCTGACAGAATGAACCGACCTGAGAAGGACCCAGCGAGAGCGCTGAAAGCCAAGATGTGGAATCAGGAGGCGCGCCTGTCACGCTATGAGGAGCTTCAGCACGCCATGGCCGCCCAAATGGACCTGCTGTCGTCCTTGATTGAGGGAGTCTGGCGTCGTTGGGCTTCAGCTGGTGGCGTTCGGAGTCACCAGCCCCACCTCCCCGAACCACGTCTGTCGCACCTTCACCTCCCCGAACCACGTCTGTCGCACCTTCAACTCCCCGATCCGCGTCTGCCGCCGTTCCAAGTCCCCGATCCGCGTCTGCCGCCGTTCCAAGTCCCCGAACCGCGTCTGCCGCCGTTCCAAGTCCCCGAACCGCGTCTGCCGCCGTTCCAAGTCCCCGAACCACGTCTGCCGCCGTTCCAAGTCCCCGAACCGCGTCTGCCGCCGCAGCCCCAGGTCCCCGAGCCGCTTCTGCCGCCTCCGCGGTAGCCCCCGAGCCGCTTCTGCCGCCCCCGAGCCGCTTCTGCCGCCTCCGCAGCAGCCCCAGGCCCTCGAGCCGCATCGGCCGCCTCCGCGGCAGCCCCAGGCCCCCGTGCCTCGTCGGCCGCCTCCGCGGCAGCCTCAAGTCCCCGGGCATCCTCGCCGCTGCAGTCCCTGGCCTCCTGGCCTTGGCCGCTCTCGTGCAAAGTCTCTTTGCCTCTTCCATGGCGGCGTCAGGCCCATGAGGGTGGACAGGAGGTGTACGTCGGGGCACCCTCCGGACCGGCGCCGCCGGGCTCCCCTCGTCTGGCGTCCGGGACGCCCCCCGGACTAGCCCTGATGGATGTGCCAGTTTTCCGCCTCCGTGCCCATCTCCGCCCGCCCTGTTTTGTGAACTTTTTTTTTATAGGGACGTCTGGGAGCCGTCCCTCGATGGAGGGGTTCTGTCATGTTTGGATCTGTTTTCC
This sequence comes from Vanacampus margaritifer, assembly GCF_051991255.1. Lineage (NCBI taxonomy): Eukaryota > Metazoa > Chordata > Actinopteri > Syngnathiformes > Syngnathidae > Vanacampus > Vanacampus margaritifer. Next base: position 2,530,477 of record NC_135440.1, on the reverse strand, counting down.
TTGTGTCTTCCTTGTCTTGTTAAGTGTGATCCTGCCCTTCCTCGTGTGATCCAATCAGTGCTATCAGCCACTTATGTCTTGCCCAGGTGTGTCTTGTTGTGTCGTTAGTGTCTGTGTATTTAGTCTGCTGTCTTCCCTCTGTCTGTCGGTTCATTGTTTTTCCCCATGTCATGCTGCCCGTTTTTGCCTTGTCTTTTCCCCCATGTCATGCTGCTCGTTCTTGCCTTGTTGTTCCCATGTTTTGGTTCATGTTTTGTTTTATGATTTTTTTTATCTTGTAATTTGGAAGATCGCTTTTTTTCATAGAAATTAAAAAAAAAAATTGGGGATTGAACCTCTGCCTCCTCGCCTTGTCTTCCCGCATTTGGGTCCCCAAGCTTTCCCATCCTGACAGAATTGAAATCAAATTTGAAGGCTTAATATTCCATAAATATAACATTCTTCCATGCCTAAAATGTGAACCCTAATTTAAATTAACTCTTTGACTGCCATGGACGTGAAAAGACGTCAAGTAAAAACCTACGGAGGGCCGCCAATGACGTTAAAAGATCATCCAATTTTATTTATCTATTTTTTTTTTGAAACTGGTGGAGGAAAGCCTTGGCCAGCTGCTGTGAAAGTTTCACGCAGATCTAGTTAGCCTAATGACTATTTTTGGCCCCTAGAGAGCAGCAATAACTCTCTTTTGACAAGATTGGGTAGGCGTCAGTAGAAGACGTGAGGCGGAGCTAGAGGGGACAATGGCTGGGGAAGGGAAGAAAACATGGCGACCGGTTGCAAGCAGCTCACGCTAGAGCAGTTTTTTTCAAAGACGAAAAGCATCGACCAATGCTAAAGAGTACATTGATGACGATGATCATCATCGATGATGATGATGGTGACTCCGAGGTTGACGCTGAAGTTGCAAGCGTTGACGCGGCGGCTATGACGACATAAAGGTTCACCGGCTAGCGATGCTAACACCGGAAAACACGGAGCACAACCGAGCACGCTCAGGCGGACGTTCAATCGGACGACGAAGAGTGCCCCGAGTCCAATGCATATTCATCGGAGGAGTGGGTACAGTCTGCTACTTGCTATTCCCCGGAAAAAAAGGTCGTCAAGAAAGTGTAACGTCTGCACGCGAAAGGAGCCATCGCAAGTCAAACTAATCTGTTGTGCAAATCCTGCTGCGTCTCCTTGCACGCATGGGAGCGTTACAAAAAGAAAAACTGTATTTGAAACATCCACATAATTGTAAATAGTACCACAGTTGCACACATTTGTAAATCCATCCATCCATCCATCCATCCATTTTCTTGACCGCTTTTCCTCACAAGGGTCGCGGGGGTACTGGAGCCTATCCCAGCTGGCTTCGGGCAGTAGGCAGGGTACACCCTGAACTGGTTGCCAGCCAATCACAGGGCACACAGAGACAAACAACCATACTCACAATCACACCTATGGACAATTTGGAGTGTTTGCGAAATTGTTTTGTCACATTGTTACACTGTTGAATGGAAATAAACGTATTTTGCAACCAAAAAACACTTTTTCATTGTTGGTGATAGCGTTTTACAGAAGTAAAGCACTATTTAGGTGTTTGTGGCATCATTCATGGACAAAAAGAAGTGTACAATTCACTAGAGTGCATGAAATAACATCGTTTCACAAAAAGATCTTTTTCTCCGCTTTTTGTTTCAAAACAGAGCATTTCGGTGAAACTAACCATTTTCTATTGTTGATTACTGAAGAACGGAATAAGGTAGAAACAAACTTTTTTTTCTGATGAAAGATGAGAGTTCAATCTTTTATTTGGTAGTATGTGTGTTTGCATAGTCCAAATACAACATTTTCTGTGGACCTTGAAAGATCAGTCAAAATGCTTAAATCGGCTGGCACTGGCGACATCCCGTTTCTGAAAACGTCTGGCAGTCAAAGAGTTATGACATTTTGTTGAATATTTCCATCAAAAATTGAGCTTTAAAAATCGATTCGTCTGCATATTGAATCGATATGAGAATTGTGCGCTGTAATATTACGATATATTGCCGAATCGATTTTTTAACACCCCTATTGTAAATATAAAAATGCAACAAATAATTATTCCAAAAAAAATTGTCAAAAATATTTTAGACAAAAAACATATTAGAGAGAACACATGCTAAACTAATATACAATATTATCAACAGCAAAAATAGAAAATATTACACAAAATACACAGTACAAAATAATACACATATTTCATATAAGAAACAACAATCACGTGCTGTCAACATCAGTTCAGATGATTTTTTTTTCTCTGAATATCGCTCACACTCTCCACACTTTACTGTAACATAAGAAACAATCACTCAACAAGTTACGTGTATTGGCTTTTATAAAAAATATATATGAACCAATACTTACTCTTATGCTGATTGTTTAATCTCACTCAAACTTCAACCTATAAAATATCTGTATGTGAGCAGCAGAACAAGAAATAATGAATCACTTTGTCAACAACAGTTCAGAATACTGTCTCTTGTTTTGAGAAATACTTACTACTAGTACTGCATCTTCATACTTCACCGTAACTTCAAAATAACCCGTATGTCACAACACACACACACAATTACACAAAATAACAAAATACAGTACAAATTAAATAATACATCTATTACATAAAAGAAACAACAATCACATACCGTCAACATCAGTTCAGGCTTCTTTCAGATGTTACTCACACTCTCCACACTTTACTGTAACATAAGAAACAATCACTCAACAACAATTACGTGTATTGGCTTTTATAAAAAAAAATATATGAACAAATACTTACTCTTATACTGATTCTTTAATCTTCACTCTAACTTCAACCTATAAAATATGCAGCAGAACACAAGAAAAAAGAAATAATCACTTTGTACAACAACCGTTCAGAATACTGGCATTTGTCATAAATGTATTGAGAAATACTTACTAGTAATGCATCTTCAAACTTCACTGTAACTTTAAAATAACATGTATAACACAACACCGAAAATAATCACATCAGTTCAGCCTATTGGCACAAGTTAGTCATCCAAATTGACCAGATTTATGCAACGTAAGCAGCACTGCTATTTTGTGAGCAACAGTACTACACAACGTCTTACTGAACCTGCTTCCTCACACACGTGCACAAGCACAACGTGAGATGAAACAACACTCGAAACATACATTTGTTTGAGGGTAACTCAAAGTAATGAAGGTATTATTTGATTACTTTATTAAGTGTAATCCTTGCGTGTTCAAAATAATTGCATTGAGATCTGATGAAGAAGCTTTCTTTGCAAAGATTTATTTGAGAGCTCTCAAAGACACAGCTCGGGAACCCACATCTGAATGCAATGTCGAGCCCCCAAGTATGTACTTGAATACAAAACATCCACTAATTTATAGTCAAAAGATAAAAGGTTCCTCTTCCCGCCTCTTGATTGAACAAAGGAAAAGTGATGATAATAGACAGGCATGTTTATACAGACATGTCGACTCCTAGGTTGAACAAAGGTGTAATGTTGATCGTAAACAGACATGTTTATACAGACATGTCGACTCCAATTCCCCTCCTAGGTTGAACAAAGGTGTAATGTTGATAGTAAACAGACATGATTATACAGTTCCCCTTCTTGCTCGGGGAACAGATAAGATTACACAGGATTTGACCTTAGACCTTATAATTTTACGACCAACTGACTACTGACAACAGACTCTGATAACTTCATGCACATAACTATCTTCAATAGCTTTGAGGGTAAGAAGATCAAATAAAGTTCACAAAATCATTATCCCACTGTATTATTTTAACTACACTAATGATTATATCACATCTATATGCTTATAAGTACATTTAAAAACAGTAAAATTATAAATTGAAAATGTTAAATGTCTTCAGTCCCTCCGTTGAACTAATATAAGTTCAAAAACCGGACATTTAATCCCACAATAGTCTAGAGAGAAAGTCCAGCGCGGATCTTGATCGTCGCAAAATGAAGCAATGTTTATGTGTGGAGTTCAGAAATAAGAACAGCAGGAGAGAGAGAGAGAGGGTAGTTTAGCAGTCATATGGCATTAAAGAACAATTTGATTCATTAAGAAATTTTCAGTGGAAGGGGCATATCATATGAAAAATAACCCTATGTGTAATAGCTATATTTAACAAAATATGTCACGACGCAATAGCAGATGTGTTTGTGCAGTGAAGTCATCTCCTGGTGAAGGTCCCCCCCATGGAACAGTGCTGGAAAGCACTTAGCATCCTCCTGGAACAGACAGCCCGGGCATCTGGGTCAGCAGCTTAGTCAACCCCCTCGGTCGGGGTCAATTGATGTGATTGATGAGCCTGGGACCACATGTGGCTCACATGCGGTGGATGTGGCCCCCACTATTATGGTCAGCAAACCAGATCGACCATTTTTTCACCAATCTGTATGCAAAATCATTTTCATTTAGTCACTTATAACATACATAGTCTTCATTCTTTACTTTGAAAAGAGCACCTGGTAGTTTTTGTTAGCAAATGTTAATTGTTTAAGTTCTGTAGGTCCTGGAACGTGCTGTTGGACACGGAAAAAGTTCTTTTTGTTGTGGCATTCAAACAGAATCCGTTTAATGACATTTGCACATTCAATGACACAATAATGAAAAGTCTTGTAGCCAATTGAAACTTTATGAGGCCAATTGTTTAATATTTCTATTTTTCTTTAATGTCCTTGAGATCAGAGATAATATACTAAATCAAATATGTTTTAAACTCAATGTCTTTTCTATATCTTATGAAGTTTTGTTTTTTCAAATGGGTTCGTCTGATCCAATATTCCTAGGAAACCCTTATGATGGTAGATAATGATTAATCAAATATTTTACCATGATATTTACTGTTGTAGATTTAGCATAAATGTGCTTTTTGTCGTACATCAAATTTCTGTATTTTTTACGCTGGTTTTTATTATAGTAGTGTAAATCATTTAAAAACAACATCATCTTAACCCAAACCGCTCATGTCGGGCCATGAACAGTCTGAGAAGAGATTTATATATATATATACTTATACCTTTAATAAACACGGTAGTCCTGCAGTTCATTTTTTACAACGTGTCTCATAAAATAATGTCAACCAGGTGTCTCAATGTTCCTTCCACACCTAAATTGCATATTCCATGGGCTCTAGAAATTATACTTTTCAATTGTTTCTGAAATTGAATATACTTACCTTATTTTCCCCATAAGTGTCTTTGCCAGGCCTTACTTTTCCTCCCATGGTCAAAATCCGATCACCTCAATTCTCCTCCTGTGAATTTATTCACTCACATACTGTAGAAGTATCATTTCATTCACTCACATACTATAGAAGTATCACATCATTCACTCGCATACTATAGAAGTATCACATTCAGACTAACTTATATTCCTACATTTATTTAATTCAACATGAACTACTTGTGCATACCTTCCTTGCGACGATACGCACAGACAGACCAGTAACTGACTCCCCCATCTGATAAGGATCAACTTTGATCATTTCAGACCTGAATGTGAAAACTGCAGCCGCTTACAAATTGCTGCTTCAAAGAGGGGAAAAAACAGACACCTTGTGTCCTGTTGATAAGAAAAACCAAATTGGAGCAATTTGGCCAACACCAAAACTACAGGAGCAGATCCTGCTTAGCTTGCAAGAACAATTCATAAAAACAAAAGCCCTTGAGGTGCAAATTTGAATCCTGTCCAGGCAACACAGAGTGAGGAAAAAACAACCTAACTGTAAAGTAAGATAAAAGATCAGAGGGACCTACTTTAAACAAACCAAAAAGTCATCTTAAAATGCTAATTATCCTCACCTCTTCTACAGAGTACTGGGGATTGTAAAACACAGCAGGCAACTTTGCAGATCATATGACCCAATTAAAAAATCACAGTGCTGCGACCTTAATTAAAAATTTAAAATTTAACCAGCAAATTCGCCGTAAGTGTTCCACATCTGAGTCCAAATTCACAAGCCAAAGTTATAAAAAAGAAATGGGCAAAAAATTAGAAGACCAATTCAACAAGCATCAACCACCGGAAAATATAGTAATAAAGATTAAAATAAATTTTATACTACCCTAATTCACATAAGCTGTTCTCAATTTCCGAAACTGCGTTGCTATAGATCACATCTCCTTTTCCGACACAGTACAGAGTGCAAATGTACACAAACAGACCAAAACATGACTCAAGGAGCTAATCTCAGATGACTCGAGAACTTTGAGTCAACAACTGGAGTTCATTTTCCTTCCTGTCCAGCAGATAGCGGCAGTTTATGCAGGGCAAAGTTCAAAGCAGGCCTTAGCTGTCACTGGAGACCCCTGACAGTTTCATCAAGACGGCTGTGATGAGAGTTCGAGATGTCTGCTCAAAGAGTTGATGGACATTTTGCTCAGATAATTCACAAGAGTCATTGAACAATCATATGGCGAGCGGATATAGTGTACCATCCTTATCGCAGTCTGTTTGGCCACTTCCCCTCCCGAAAGTGGCCTTCTGTGCACCAAGCAGAGTAGGAGAACGCTTGTCCATATTCCCAACAGCCAGTATTCCAGCACGTTTGAGACACCCAAGAACAACACCTCTCGTCAAAGATTGAACCTGCCTGAAACATTTATACACTCGGAACAGACAGAAGGAGATGAGATCATAGCAAGAGAAGCCTATCTGCTTGTTGTAATTAAAAAATAATTTTCTCAAAAAATATGTATTTTGTAGTTTTTTTTTAAAATGTGTTCACTACACTATAGCAAGTAGTATTACTATATTTACGCATATGTCTACCATAGACTTCTTCTTCATTACATGTTACCTCAAATTATGCTTAAAATGTGACAGCTCACAGTCAGCGCCATCATGGGGAAGTTCTCTAGTCTCCAAACTGGCATGCAAAATGTCCGACTTCAAGTTCTGAAATTGGACTCAGACAGAACAAAGGTTTAATCATTTTCACACCTACAAATGAGTCATGAGAGATACAGGGGGGGAAAAATCAAAAATGTCAATTAAAATTTGGTTTTATTACTTATTCAACTAGATTAAAATTTGGTTTTATTACTCATTCAACTATAAAAAACACAGATCTGATTTTAAAAATAATATGGATAGTGGCCTGTAGTTATCATCTAGACCTCTATATCTTTCCTTTTAACAGGAACAACTTGATCTAACCGATTAGCATCAGAAGGACCCCTGCTATTCACACTGTTGGACTTTATTTCTAAATCAACATAAACTCAAGTTAGTAATCTGACTCCAATTTGTGACCTTACCCAACTGCCACTCATCCAACAATATGTGCGCTCGTTCTGCAATAGAAAGGTATCAGGAAGCCGGCATTTTCACACACGAGTGGATTTATTCCTAACACACAGATCTAATACAAGCACCTGGGTCTCGGGTCCCTCTCATTATAGCTCTGTACGCCTCTGTTGCCACCAGCAGACGTACTCCACATCCGAGTTGCCCAGCAATGAGTTATACTACACAATATGCAAATGGCACAGCATCAAAGGCATCCTGGCATTATTCTATTGGCTATGTGTATACTGCAGTTAACTTTAGCTTGCTCTCATTGGTCTTTCTTCCCCTGCAGAATTGTTGGCTTGCTCCTCCTGGTTGTAGTTTCCTCACAGTATTTTTCCACCAGCTGCCTCCGTGTTATCACCTCTGGATCCTCTCCGCGACTGGCACCGTTTGTTCTGAAACATTCACAGTGGTAAACAGAAATATGCATTCGCCAAATCAATTACCGTATACCACTGTTTCTGAGGATCCAGGGAGGACAGGATGCGATGGGGGTCAGGAACTGGCAAAACTGGAGTTATAGTTATGTCATTTACTGGCCGCAAATCGTGGGCCATCCTCCATGTCACCCCATCAGCCTTCTGGACCGGCCTCAGAGGTGTGTTCCAAGAGGACGCCGACGTTTCCAACACTCGCGCATCCCACAATCCTGCCACTGTGTTCTCCATACCTTTGTCTGCTTCCTTTGGCCATCGATATTGAGGACGGCGAACCGGACTAGAGCAATCAACTTCCAATTGGATCGGCTGAACCGTATGAAAAAAACCAACATCAAATGGACCCTGTGACCACAAGGTCTGTGGCATTTGATCCAGCATCGCCTGTGCAGACTCATGGTCCGTCTGTTCCCGCCCATGCTGGCGGTCCAGGAAGACCAATTCAAGGTCTGACTCATCTACCATTTTTGCCATTATCCTGTAACTTTTGGTTGCGGCCGAATGCCACACATCTGGAATCTCAGTCATCATCCAGTCATGTTGTTGTGTTAATCGTTTCACCATGGGCCCCAATTGGCGGGACTCATGGCCTGGCGACACAGCCAGCGACACGTGAGGCAAACCTTCCTCACTCATTCGATACCATTGCTCTTGCTCCGGCGACAACTGTACATATGCTGCCACCCCCTCGGGGCCCACAAAGATGCATGGTGATTGTAATGTCCAATCATCTCCCTCAATTTCTTCAAACACATCTCTATATATGTCATCTGATTCTCTATCATAATATAGAGTGCAATGCAATGGATCCACTGGGGGGTGGTACGGTGCCAATGCCTGGATCCACGGTTTCCACAAGAGGTACGTGGAGTAGACACCTCCCCCAAATGGAGTCTCAGGATTCAATCTCGCCCAGTAGATTCGTGCCGTTTCCGGTACTGTGGGGAGTGGTGCCATCAACCACTGACCCCGAGGTGTCACAGGCTGGGAGCATTCCAGAACCTGTCCGTCAGGAAATGTCACTGTAAGTCCCTTCTCGCCGCACAATATCTGGGCTCTCAATGCTGACAACATGTCTCTGCCCATCAAATTGATGGGTGTGTCCATTGCATGAACATATGAATGATATAGTTTCTGTCCGGTGTTTGTGATTTCCGTTTTCAATGGCTGAGTAAAGGGCAGAGTCTGAGGACGTCCCGAGAAGCCGACCAACGTTGTAACTCGTTTCGACAACGCTGTACTTGGCAGTGGCATGTTGATCGATGAATGTGTTGCTCCAGTGTCCACCAACATCTGGACCGGAGTGTCCGCCACTGTCAACCGAAGCATTGGCTCTGCCTGGCCAGTGCTTCCCGAGCTTCCCAGGCCCCCCTATTCGTCCGGGCCGTACCACGGGTCGACTTGGTAATACTGCCCCTGTGGATTCGGCTGTGGCCACGGGCGGGGCTGCTGCGGTCCCCTTTGGTGTGGTGGCCCTGCTTGCTGGTTCTGCTGCTCCGCCCCTGGTGGTGATGGGTTGCCATGACAATCTCGTGCCCAGTGATCAGGGGAGCCGCAGTTAAAGCAAGTCCCTGGAGCGAACCCATTCCGCCCCCGTCCTGGGGGGGCGCCACGACCACGCCCTCTGTATCCACCACGGAACCCTTGGCCTCGGCCCCGTCCAGCCCCCACTGGAGTCTGATACATCTGTTTTTGTTTAACCTTTTCTTGTTTTGCATCACCATGCAACTTCGCCAACTGTAGTTTAACCAAACTAGTTGCCAGAGCGTCAGTTTCCTTTTGATCTTTATTTGCTTTTTCCATGTAGATGCGGCAATGGTGTATCAAATGCCTCTTGAATCTCGGTTCCGGACAGACCAAAATGTCCGGATCAATTCTCATAATCGCTTGCACCTCATTTGGGAGGCCGTTCAGCATCGCCGTCCTGAACATCATCTCAGCTTCAGGGTAGCTGCCTGGGTGTTTACCTGTGGTCTCAATCCACAGCTCCAATGCCTGAGCATAATGTTGCTCGGGAGTCACATCTTTTCCATAATTAAAAATTGTTGGCACCACATCCACTGGGGAGGGAAAGGCCGCCCTCAGCTCCCGAAACAATGCCTCCGAGATCTCCGCCAGGGGCGTTTCTCTCCCCAGCTGGCAGGTGCCAGCTGCCCCCTCAATATTCTGTAATTGAATCAGGGAACATGATCCCAAAATGGCTTGTCTAAAATCCCCCAATGCTACTCCCTGTCCTGACATGGCAGCTAAGAATTTAGTAATCCAGGCTCGTGCCCCTTTATGCAGGGGGGGGCAATTTTTCCACCAATGCAGCCACATCCCGAAGCACCAAAGGCTCATAGTGACAGCCAGCATGAGTCACCACTAGGGGTGCCATTGTTTGAGGCTGCTCGTGCTGTGCCATCATTTTCCCTTTACTACGCGTATTATAGCCTCGCTCCGCCCTGGACATGCTCTCCTCACTATCGCCCAGCCTCTCTCCTTCACTCAACGCTCTGAGCATCTGCCGCTGTTCACATAACACCACCTCGTCTTCCTCATCATTTTCCACTTCCTCCTCGCGGTGATCAGCGTCGCTGGGCGTTGCCTGCCCATGTCTCCGTGTCCCTGTCATCACTTTCTCTAACATCTCTCTTTCCTCACTCTGCACCCTATGTCCATCAAACAACTTCCTCGATGCCTCCTCCCTTATCAGCTTCGGAGTCCTCTTACTCCCTGCACTAGTGGTGCCCCCGTCTCCTGCTAGCGCCGCCCCTGGCGTCCGCACGGGCGACTCCACATTCCCCTGCTGCTCTCCGCGTACTCTCTTTCTCTCATTATTCACAGCCTGTTCGATCAACTGTATGGTCGCTGGCGTCATCCGTGAACCGTCATCTTCCACATCTAAAACCATTCTGCCCCCCAAAGTGACTACGGGGGCCATCACTGGCGCCGTCGGATACGGTGGCGGCTCACACACATACTGTCCCGAACTCGGCAACTGTGGATAAATGCCTCTAAAACATTCCGTCTTTTCTTCCACCTTTTCAATCACTTCATCCTCCTTCTTCACTTCATCCTCACTCTTTTCCTCTTTTATCGCTGCCAGCGCAGTAGCAATAGTTGCCAATTGGTGAATGCCTCATCTATCTTTCTCCACTTCCTTCACTTCCTTCTCAAGTTTATTACGCTGTCGCCATCCGACTTGGCTCTGTTCCTCCTTCATGTCTCGAATATTTGCCAACATTCTGCTTTCCTTTTTCTGTAACTGCCGCGCTAATTTCGACATGTCCCATGTTCCAGGTTCTCCGCGAAACAATTCATCCTTCTTTAATTTCAGAAACAACTTCTGACACCGTTCTTTTTCCTTCTTAATTTTCTTACTTTCTATTCCACTAATCAACTGTGATTCCAGCTTAGCGTAATGACCATTAATCTCCGACCAGACTTCAGTCCGTTCGTCTGCCACACCCGAGACCACTATCACACTTCCTCTTATTCGCCATCTTGAAATCCACCCGTGCGTGTCCCAACCACTTTTTACGCAGAACAATTTTAGTTTTCACACTCACACCGCTTCCACACTGATACGTAAATCCCAGATTTTAAACCGTATCGTAACCACGAATAGTTCCAAACTATTCTAGTAGGTAAATCCCAGATATACCCTACTAACGTCCACACTATTACACTTTTACGCCGTTCTGCTCCTCCTTCCTCTTATAATTTAGCGTTGCCAATGTGCAGAATTTGAAAAGGAATCTGCTTACCTTGTTTCACTGTGGGCCCAAGAGGAAAGACGGTCGGACGTGTGGCTCCTTTATCAGGTCGTCACCTGGTGTGGACGTGGGTCCCTGACCCGAGTCCCAGACTCTTGTGGTTTTCCTCGAAGTCCCGGACTTCTTTTACCTCTCTTACATCACGTCGGGGTCACCATAAATTGTTGGACTTTATTTCTAAATCAACATAAACTCAAGTTAGTAATCTGACTCCAATTTGTGACCTTACCCAACTGCCACTCATCCAACAATATGCGCGCTCGTTCTGCAATAGAAAGGTATCAGGAAGCCGGCATTTTCACACACGAGTGGATTTATTCCTAACACACAGATCTAATACAAGCACCTGGGTCTCGGGTCCCTCTCAATACAGCTCTGTACGCCTCTGTTGCCACCAGCAGACGTACTCCACATCCGAGTTGACCAGCAATGAGTTATACTACACAATATGCAAATGGCACAGCATCAAAGGCATCCTGGCATTATTCTATTGGCTATGTGTATACTGCAGTTAACTTTAGCTTGCTCTCATTGGTCTTTCTTCCCCTGCAAAATTGTTTGCTTGCTCCTCCTGGTTGTAGTTTCCTCACAGTATTTTTCCACCAGCTGCCTCCGTGTTATCACCTCTGGATCCTCTCCGCGACTGGCACCGTTTGTTCTGAAACATTCCATTCTTACACTCCCTTACCTCCCACTTCCTGTTTTGTTCCATTATTCACCCGCTCAGCACTCCACAGTATCACATTCTCATACACAGGATGAAATGAACTACTTTAAGCTCAAACTCTTATGTTCCTTTAACACACACAGACAGGATTGCAACCAGATGTTGCTTGTCCCAAAAAAATTACACCTCAACTCATTACAAATAGCACTCTGCCCCCATCCTCACAGACCTGTCTCTTAACAAGCATGGGGGGAAGGGCTTTAAAAATTGTCACAGACAAAGGAAGAATTCTCCCCCACTTTCAAAATATGCAGATTTCCTGCTACCATTCTTTTTCACCCTTTTTTGAGGACAAAGAAACTGGAGAGAGAGGTTTTTTTTTTTACTTTCCACCTCTTTTCCATTGAAACCTACTCTTTTCCACTTCCTGCAAAACGCCATTCATATACATCCTATCTTATCTCGCTCATTTTTGGAGACACAAAATACCTGCCTTCCAACAAACTCAGTCCTCCTTTCACTTAACTTCAGTTCCTCTCCATTGTCATAAAGGCATTGAGGAGAAAAAACACAAAAACAAGAAAAAATCAAATCCCCCCTTTAAACTCACATTTCACACATGCTTCACACATATCTCACAGTCTCAACTCACCAAACTAGGCCCAGCATACACTCACACACAACACAAACTCCTCAAATTAATTCAGTGGCGTCTCACTTGTTGAACCAATTCAAGAGGCCATAATTCTCACCGCAACGTTGCTCATTTCTCCTCCAAAAAATAAAATAACCACAGACGAACACAAACATCGCCGAAGTGCACGTACTCACTGTAAAATACACCGTTACTTCGTCGAATAATAACATCACCACGTACGTATAGCTCAAATGTCGACTTATTCGCGCACAATCCATCGCAACGTTACGGCCGCGACACAGACACGTCGCGCACATTGTAAGACAAACAACGAAAAACTGCGTGGCCACAACACACCACCACGGAGGTTAACAAACAAATGCGCACACTCAACAATTCACTTCTAGGCCAAGAGCTCTCGCTTGGTTCAAATTTTCCCGCGGGTCATCTCTCACAGCCAACACTTCATCCAATTTCTGTTCCAATTTCTTAACAGATGCGGCTACGCCCGCAACTAACTCATCCTCAGCCTTAAAAACAGAGTCGCGCGGTAGCGTCTTACCAAAAACTCATCTCCTGCGCATGGCAACTCGTACGCTGGCAGAGCCACTAGCTTAGCATCAGCCTCCTTGTTCTCAAAATCACTTAACAGCACCATTCGCGCAACTTTCACAGAGCTACCCAACGCTAACTTTCTAGCACAAACCAACATTTGGTCCACGACCTTATATTGTCGTCTAACTTTTCTTCCATTCATTTAAAAGAGTTTTCAACTTACGTTGCCGCCGTGGTGGGAGCGCTTCAATCATCACGACCGTTTGCAGCCTTTACTTGCTCGCTCAGTGAGTGTTTCTGACTATGGACCGGAAGTGTATGCAAATCGAACCATCCTTAGTTACGGTCGAAATTTTTCGTCCATAATATGTAGTAATTAGTCGTTTTAATATTTATAAAGTCAGTGACGTCACACTTATAGTACCACAATACAACAGATCAAAACTATTCTCATTAATCCCCCCCCCCAAAAAAATTATTATTACGGGCGGCTTATTACACAGCACTCACACCGTAGAATTATATCAATACGGGCGGCTTATTACACAGCACTCACACCGTAGAATTATATCAATACGGGCGGCTTATTCCAACAAAAAACAAATAAAAACAGCCTCTTCCACCGCGGAACTCAATCTCATATGCCGTTTCGAACGGCGGAGCGCTCCTACTTGACGTCACTTCCGTATACAACGGGTATCACGTTCTATGCATAGTTCAATGTCGTAGTAATTTTCAAAATAGAGGACTTTCGCGTCCCTCCGTAACAAATACGACTTTAACCCCACTAACTTGTTCACAGATCTCAAATACAATTTGGCACAGACGAAATGCGTCTTTGAGTGATCCCAAACAAACAGAATTTCTCTATGTGGATAAATGTCCACTCACCTTGTTAATATTTTGCGCTTTAGAAATCCCGTGCCCAGGATCAATCACAGCTGTCGCAAAAACGTCCCCATTTGTCGCCGTCGGCAGGTCACCATTTTGAAGGTATTATTTGATTACTTTATTAAGTGTAATCCTTGCGTGTTCAAAATAATTGCATTGAGATCTGATGAAGAAGCTTTCTTTGCAAAGATTTATTTGAGAGCTCTCAAAGACACAGTTAGGGAACCCACATCTGAAAGCAATGTCGAGCCCCCAAGTATGTACTTGAATACAAAACATCCACTTATTTAGTCAAAAAATAAAAGGTTCCTCTTCCCGCCTCTTGATTGAACAAAGGAAAAGTGATGATAATAGACAGGCATGTTTATACAGACATGTCGACTCCTAGGTTGAACAAAGGTGTAATGTTGATCGTAAACAGACATGTTTATACAGACATGTTGACTCCAGTTCCCCTCCTAGGTTGAACAAAGGTGTAATGTTGATAGTAAACAGACATAATTATACAGTTCCCCTTCTTGCTCGGGGAACAGATAAGATTACACAGGATTTGACCTTAGACCTTATAATTTTACGACCAACTGACTACTGACAGCAGACTCTGATAACTTCATGCACATTCCTATCTTCAATAGCTTTGAGGGTAAGAAGATCAAATAAAGTTCACAAAATCATCCCACTGTATTCTTTTAACTACACTCATGATTATATCACATCTATATGCTTATAAGTAAATTTAAAAACAGTAAAATTATAAATTGAAAATGTTAAATGTCTTCAGTAACACGACAGAAATGCTCTACTTTATATTCCAATAGCTATCATTGTTAGCTAGTGTTAGAGTACAAGTATTTTTGTTCTCTTTTGCGTGTGTAAATAAATCAGAGTTGAGATCTTGTGAAGAAGTTCCTTGCAAGGTTTATTCAGAAAGTTTCTGATAACACAAATGAATTCACCCAAACAGTGATCTGTCCAAATGTGTGTCTCCCTAACGGAGCACACGGCACATTTATAGAAAAACAGTGTTCACAGGAAATCGCCCTCCCTTCGCAGAGTTCTTGCAGGTGCAAAAATCATATTAGACTTCAACAGCAGTATCCTAGCTCGTCCTTGAACTTTTAGACCCAGAAAGTCTTCTACACTTTATCAAACTATACTACTTTAGATAAATAAAAGAAACTTATTAACTTTCTCTTATTCCAGCCAAGAGAACAAAGACAACAAAAAGAACAAAAGCATTATGCATCAAGCTATATTGAGTTAACATAATTACACCTACATCTACACAGCTATAACTAAATTCAAAACGGTTAAAATATAAAATGAAACAGTAAAAATGCTGCTGCCTCGGCTCAAAAACCACGTACCTAACCACAAGAATTAAAATTTGTTCGTTTGTAGCCCACGATAAAGCGATATAAAAATACTCACTTTTACACTGAACTAGCATACTGTACCTAGTTAGCAAACAGCCAAGGGTGGTGCTTTGACAAAAACATTTCAACAGACGACACTGCCGCAGCAGTGATGGCAGCTGTACCTTGCACTTTGTTATCCCGGGGTATTTGAAACAGATACACAGTACAAATAAATAATTATTTTGCTCACCTTTCCATTCGCCGTATAGTTACCGTCTAGATTGTCGAACAGCATGAAAAACAAAAGATAATACTGCTGCCTCCTTGATGCGTCTGATGATCATCAGATGTCGTCCAACGTCCACCTGTGGAAGCGCACCCCCGCCCCTTCCCTCGCGCGCATGTGTGCGTATGTGTCAAAATTTTATTTAAAATGTAATTTTTATTTAATAGTTTGACGTTTTGAATTGGTTTAATTGTGTTTTGCTTTGTTCTCAAATCTCTATGGTATTACATAGATTAATTTATTCAATGACAACATTTTATTATGACATATTATTGTAAATTGTATATTTAAAATGGATTATTCTTTGTGTGATATTAATTTAGTTCTTAAGCACTTAAAAAAATAATTATTTCACTTCCAGTTTATCTTCATCTTATTTTGAGAATATTTGTTGCAGGAATAAAAATGCATACTTCATCACCATATCCGGGGCGACACGGTGAATGACTGGTTAGCACGTCCGCCTCCCAGGACAGAGGACGTGAGATCGAGTCCGGGCTTCGGCCTTCCTGGGTGGAGTTTGCATGTTCTCCCCGTGCTTGCGTGGGTTTTCTCCGGGTACTCCGGTTTCCTCCCACATTTCTAAAGACATGCATGGCAGGTTAATTGAACACTCCAAATTGTCCAAAGGTGTGATTGTGAGTGTGGATGGTTGTTCGTCTCTGTGTGCCCTGCGATTGGCTGGCAACCAGTTCAAGGTGTACCCTGCCTGCTGCCCGAAGCCAGCTGGGATAGGCTCCGGCGCCCCCCGCGACCCTTGTCGGGACAAGCGGTTAAGAAGATGGATGGATGGATCACCATATCTTGTTCCATGTGAAGCAACATTGCTTGTTTGTTCATAACTTGATTAGTAAATTATTCTTAGTTTGTACCATAATAATTCCATTACACAGGGCTCTAAATTATAAATAGTGTAAGTTAAATATTGGGGGGGAGGGGATCATTTAATTTTTATTTGACACTCCATAAACATAAAAGGTTTTACAGCTAAATATCAATAGATCATTATCATCATAACACTGCCATTGAAACAAGATAGCTTGACCATTTCTTTGAGTCATCCATATCATGTCTCAAGACACCTTAAGATGTGCATGTCTTAAGTCAAATGAAATATGTCTTAAGGTGTCTTAAGACATTCAATGTCTTCAAGACACAAACATCTCTTTGGGGGGCATCTCTTTGGGGGGCATCCCATGTGCTGCTCTCTCATGATGCCTGCATGTTTCAAGCCATCTTAAGATGTGCATGTCTTAAGACAAAGGAAATATGTCTTAAGACGTCTTGAAGACATTAAACGTCTTCAAGACACACAAATCTGTTTGGGAGTCTTCGCATGTGCTGTTTTGTGTCATGATACCATGTTTCAAGAAATCTTAAGATCTGCATGGAAATAAGATATTCATCGTCTTTAAGACACAAAAATCTGTTTGGGGGGATCCCATGTGCTGCTCTGTCAAGGAATGGTGTCTTCAAATATTTGTCTTAAGACGTCTTGATGTTCCAAAATGTCGTGAGATGTCTTGATTTTGCTTATCATCAAGACATTTTGATACACGTTGATGGCTGAGTATGTTCATATATATATATATATATATATATATATATGTGTGTGTGTGTGTAAAAATGAAGTGTCACTCTAACCCTAACCCCAACTCCAGATTTAATAAAAAGCTATAATTAAAAAAAAAAGGACCTCATATATTTATCCGAGTCCTAAACGGGAGACAACGTCCGATTATGACCGAGTCAGCAACCACGTGATTGGGCCCGATTTCCGATCACGTGATCGGATTGGGACATCCCTTTTTATTAAGGTTAATATTAAAGTTGTAATATTTTTACATTAAAGTTAATACAGCAAGGTAATAAGTTGAGCACACCTGGCAAGGCACGTTTATTTCTATAGTGCAAGGCAAGTTTATTTCTACAGCACATTTCATACACAATGCAACTCAATGTGCTTTACACAAGCAAAGACACCACACTAAACCACAGTGAACATTCAGAAGCAAAGCAGAGGAAACAAAAGTATCTCACAAAAATTACTAAAAGACAGTGACGTCTCTGCATTTGGGGCCAGTGGGCCAGGCCCCACCAGATAGCGTTGTTGAGCACTATGCAGGCTCATAATTGGTCTTCTTTATAACTAATAATTTATATTAACTATTTGACTGCCAGCCGTTTTCAGAAAAGGGATGCTGTGGGTGCCAGCTGATATAAGCATTTTGACTGATCTTTCAAGGTCCACAGAAAATGTTGTTTGGACTATGGAAACACACATACTACCAAATGAAAGATTGAACTCTCATCTTTCATCACAAAAAAAAGTTTGTTTCTACCTTATTCCATTTTTCAGTAATCAACAATAGAAAATGGTTAGTTTCACCCAAATGCTCTGTTTTGGACCAAAATACGGAGAAATCAAGCTTTTTGTGAAATTATATTATTTCATTACCTTTTTTTTTTCCATGAATGATGCCACAAATAACCTAAACAGTGCTTTACTTCTGTAAAACACTACCAACAACAATGAAAAAGTGTTTTTTGATAGCAAAATACGTTTATTTACATTCAACAGTGTAACAATTTGACAAAACAATTTGGTAAACTATTTACAAATGTGTGCAACCATGGTACTATTTACAATTTTGTGGATGTTTCAACTACAGTTTTTCTATTTGTGTAACACTCCCCTGCGTGCAAGGGGACGCAGCAGGATTTGCACAACAGATTAGTTTCACTGCGATTGCCCCTTCGCGTGCAGACCCTACACTTTCTTGCCGGCCTTTTTTTCCGGGGAGTAGCAGGTATATACTGCAGTGTGTGTTTGGCCATGTTGTCATCAAGTCATGATACGGTGACCTGGTGTTACGTCTGGCTTCCTCATGTCCTTCAGTTCCTATACCGGGTGGTAAGAGATGTTCTGATCTATCTTATCCACTCCATTCATGGTGGCATCGTAGTCCAGAACCAGTGTCTTCTCCGTGATCAGACGGTACCCACTCCTCCGATGTATATGCATTGGACTCGGGGTACTCTTCATCGTCTGATTGAACGTCCGTCCGCCTGAGCAGAAGTGCTCGGTTGTGCACCGTGTTTTCCGGCGTTAGCATCGCTAGCCGGTGAGGCTTTACGACGTGATCATAGCCGCCGCATCAACGCTTACAACTTCGGCGTCAACCTCGGAGTCACCTTCATCATCATCGTCATCATCAATGTGCTCTTTAGCATTGGGCGATGCTTTTCGTCTTTGAAGAAAATGCTCAACCGGTCGCCATTTTCGCTTCCTCAGCCATTCTCCTCTCAACACTCTAGCTCCGCCTCACGTCTTCTACTGACATTGTCCAAAGAGAGTCATCGCTGCCATCTAGTGCCCAAAAATAGGGTTCGATCTGATACTTTCAGCACAGCTGGCCAAGGCTTTCTTCTATCCGTTTCCCAAAAAAAACAAAAAAAAAACATAGTTAACGTCTTTGGCAGCCCTCATTTGGATTTTACTAAACGTTTTTTGGCAGTCAAAGAGTTAAAAAAAAAAACATTTTATCAAGAATAATAATATTCAAAAAAGTACTAATTATGTTTGTATATTAATTACGCTATAACCATATATGTTATAATACAAAGCTAAGTTAAATGGTCTAGCTTTCTAAACAGGAGAGGGCCCCGCAGCGCGTTTTGAAGTGGAGAGTCACTGAAATCACAGTGCGCATGTCCCAAGCTGCTCTCCATAGACAGCTATGGGCCACATTAACTGGGCTCATCGTCCAATTGAAATACAGGACTGATGCCACGTGACGTCAAGACCCAATCAACACACATGCAGTTCTATTCCCGACCGACCGCCAGGTTGTTTTGGCAGATGGCAGCATACAAGCAGTGCGCTAGATTGGTTTTCATCGGGAGCAAAAAGACTACCAACAAAATTTACAGTACATTTAAATTAATGAAGTAGAGTCGTTGATGACACCATCGCTCAAGAGAGAGGCAGCAGAAACAGAGGTGACAAAACACTGCAGGCTGTCTCGTTATGAAGGAAGCTTTTGGCTCAAGTGAAGGTGAGATTTTGCAAGAGTGGCCACCTTATAGCAGCACTGCTGGACAGCACACTTTTAAGTAATTTCAGCAAAACGTTTCCATGTGTTGAATCTGAAGTAGCAAAAAAAATCTGCCCAATTGGAAAGGAATAAAATTAAGCTAGAAAAAACTGAGCTGAATGACCAGTACTGGTGTAGCATTTTTATTTTGAACTAGGGCTGCTCGATTATAGAAAAAATAATAATCCCAATTATTTTGGTAATAAGTGAAATCACAATTATTCAAACGATTATTTTTTTTTAATACAAAACAAGAAAATGTTTAAACATTTAAAAATATTAAGACAAATAAAATTATTTGAGGCACTATAATTATGTAAATTCCTTTTGGAGCAAACAATATTTATTAAATTAGTCATTTTAAAATAAAAAATAAAAAGGGGCAAATATCTAAATTTAAGTAACTCAAAATGAGTATTAATTATCTTTTATTTTTGAAATTGTAATTTGATTTTGATTAATTGGTTTTGAAGGTTTTATTCATAGCCTAAATGTATTCAAATAAGGCTATGAATAAATGGTAGGCTACTCGATTTATATAGCGCTTTTCCACCGGGTTGTGATCTTGAATTGAATTATAATTTATTGTGTAGGCTTTACATCCACAAGCAGTGGATGTAAAGTGCCCACTTTTGTGCCCCACTCAACTCTTCATGCCAGAGATGCCACTGCTAAAAGAACATAAATTGACAATGTTAAAACACATTAACAGCAAACTTTAAAAACATTAAATAAAGAAATATCATTTTCAGTCCGTCATTCATAAAACGGGCATTCGTCAGTGACGGACTAACAGTCTGTCACTCCTGATGGAATGCCCACCTCTCCTATTCAGTAATTCAATAAGGGAGGGCCGCTCCGGACTCCTGGTTTGTCTCTCTTGCCGGTGGCCCTTGCGGGGCTCAGGGGGCTTTGCCCTGGCGCTGCCGTGGCCTGCGGGGTCTATGCTTGCCTTGTCGGGCCGAGGTCGACGGCTCCCCTTTTTGGTGGAGGTTCTCATTCATACCAGATCCACTGCAACAGCATCTACTGAAATTCAAACAAAATTTTCTTCCTCCACTGGTCGCTGAATCAGTGGAGGCGGGTGTTTGTGGATCTCATTGTGCTTCATCTATCCTTCCTTCCTTTCTTTAGTTTTTCCTCTGGTCTCTTGAGGTCTCACTAATCTGTTGGAATTTTAGAGGTTTCTGGGGTTGGTCTAAAGATTCTGATTTTGTAACTCTGTGGGCAGTAGGTGGTGTTTGGTTGGTGCTGGATTTCACTTTGTTTCATCTTTCCTCTGATCCTTCCTCTAGTCTCTTCACAACTTCACAACTCTGGCGGGACCCTGAAATGTCCGGTTAAGGTGAAGGGTATGGGATTTTTAATAGGTTTCAGGTAAATTAAAGAGCACAAACTCTCACACACTCACACACACACACACACACACACACACACACACACACACACACGCACACACACACACACACACACACTCACACACAAGAGAGAGAGAGCAATGATGATGACATGTTGACTTGGTAAGACTGCCAAATGAATAATACTGAGCTCTCTTGAAAAAAGAAATATGTTTTCTACAATAATAAAAATAAAAAATTAACGCAAACAGCAATAATAATTGCTCAATTTAAAGCCTTCAAAGCAGAAAACAATATTTTTTTATACAGGGAAGTGTATCTAATTATTTTGGTTTATGAAAAAATAAGATTAACTACAAAAAGAAAATGGCCTATTCAGTTTTGATATTTTGTTGTAACAAGAACAAATTCTAGTTCAAGACTTTCAAACACTTATCAATTCAGCCAGCACTTCCAAACTTCTAAGCAAAGCAGATTAATTAACTCCAAGGCTAATTCAGTACATATGAACCATAAACATCTCACAAATTACCTTAGGGGAAGTGATTACAACTGTGGAAAACAATAAATCTATCAATGAATCTAATGAAGCTTACATACTTGTCAATGGAGTTTGGTTCGTATTCACATCTGCGGAATGACAATGGAATAGAAGGGAATTCATTGTTAAGTTGTTAATCATAATGTGATACCACAGTCAGCAAATTTCCCAGTAAGAAGGGGGAAAATATCTTGATGGTCTTGAATGCCAATGAGAAAAGACATAAAACAGATCATACAGTTTCTTCCACTGAAGAAAATAAACCAATATAATCATCCCTGTACCTACAAGTTATCATTGTGACAACATCTGTTTGATAACAGTAAGTCATATTCAGAATCTTCATTGCCCCTTCAACTTATTGATTTTTATTTTTTGCCAAATATTTTAGGATAGGGGCAGCACATTGGACAAGAGGTGTGCATGTCTGCCTCACAGTTCTGAGGTTTGAGGGTTTAAACCGCTGCTCTGGCCTTCTCCCTCTTCTTGTGTGGGTTTTCTCCAGGTATTCCAGCTTCCTCACACAATAAAAAACACACACACATACACACGCACGCACGCACGCACGCACGCACGCACGCACGCACACACACACACACACACACACACACACACACACACACACACACACACACACACAGGTATGGTAGGTTCATTGAAGACTAAATTAGCCATCAGTGTGAATTTTTGTGTGAATGGTCTGTATATGCACAGTGATTGTCTGGCGACTAGTACCCTCCCTGCCTCTAGCCATAAGTCATCTCTAGACTGTGATAGAATGTACCCACAATACTTTGAGGATGAGAGGTAAAGGAAATGGATGGATAGATGGAATTTAGGAGACTGATTATGTCCAAGTCTTTATTAGGTAAATAAACTAAAAACCCACAGCATTAGATCCATATTTAGAATATATTAAGTCCAAATACAAGTGCTGCCGCAGGAAGATGAAACCCACTGGCCCACATATGACAATATTCTGTATGTGAAGATAATTTTGTCTATCCTTCACACACTATCAGAGTTGTTCATTTAAGATAATGTTTAATACGGTATTGTAATTGCAGCTTTCAATGGTGTGGGACTGCACAGCAGAACAGACAGAGCGTGGCGCTCCCCAACCCGCTTTTGCAATTGCTAGCAGGAACGACACGAGACAACTAACAAAGTTCCACTACGGTCAACGGCTCAAAAGGGGACCTGCACAGCGTGTTGAGCACCAAGTGAAGGTCCCAAGCGAGGGCACGAGGCAGGGTCCTGGAATGAAGGTGAAGGGCCCCTCTGAGGAAGGAGGCCACAAGTCTATGGCATCCTAAAGACTTGCCATCCACAGCAACATGGCGGTCCGAAATGGTCAACACCAAATGGTTACACCCTATATAACCTGGAAATGATAATAATAAAGCTTTCATTGTTAAATGTTGCCGTAACTGTAACGAATATTGCCCGTCACCCTCAATTTTTCCATTTTATGTGCCTTTTTAAACATTTCCCCCTGGGGAATGTGTGTGCGTGTCTTAACTTTGTGTTTTCAGTTCAAAATGACTCTTTGAGTTTCCCTCCAGCAGGGACTGGACTTCGTTTTATAACCCCCAGGAAACGCATATCGCAGCTCCGACAGACTGTGACCTGCAAGTTTTCTTTTTATCTTTGATTCACATTTTTATTCCGTTTCAATAATAGGTTAGGCTGTGACTGATATATGTGTGTTTAATAAATAAATTTGTTGTCTAGAAATTCAATTTCTGCCGAATCATTTGTGTTTAGTGAGTGGATTAGTAAATTCTCTTATAAAAGCAAAGAACTCCATGATTAACTAAAGTAGCAACTTCAGATTATGAATACTTGATAATAGGATTTTTATCGTTTATTTTGCTCCTACAAACAAGCAAAGTCAACGTGGTGCCCCAGAGGTTGGTGAGGAATTTACAACTCCCCTCAGTACCGTCTAAATTTCTTATAAGCCATTACGGCAACCCAAATAATTGCTACACCGTAGTATAGTGTTGTAAAATGTTTTGCAGAAGATGTATTAAGCAAATTAAAAAATAAACAAAAGCTGTTGTTCGAAAACGCTGTCTATAATTAATCTGTGAAGTGCAGATGTACAAGATTTTTTTGTAGTATATCGTTAAAATATCGTTATCGAGTTTTTTGAAAAAATATAGAGATATTTTTTTAGCCCATATCGCCCACCCCTACTTCAACCTTGTGCCATTAGTGCCGCTATCGCGGCTGAACTGAAAAGTTGCCAGAGAATCACCAGGCAGGAAGCCTCTACCAAGGGGGACTGGGACAGCCAGACCTGACGGTGTGCCTGGATAAAAAATGACAACACCATGCTCCCTAAACAAGAGAGGAAAGTCCCTCATGTTGCAGATGAACGAAACCTCCTCCACATCGTTATCCCGCAAAGCTGCGGAGAGTGCAAGCAGAAGATGAACCAGAGAAACAAAAGCAAAACTGAGTGTGAGGGCACCTCACAGACCGTCTTAGGGCTTCCTCAGGGGAGACGATGAGGGATGCCACATGTTAGGCATGTGGTCCAAACCGCAACACCCCGCATGGATGCCAGGGTACGGCCGTCCGCCGGGAGCCGAAAATGAGAACCCTGTATCCAATCAGCAGGAATGAAGGTCTGCCAAATAGAGATGAGATTCAGAGATTAAAAAAAAAAAAGGAGCAGTAGAGAGAGGCCACACTCAGAAGGAGGCTGAGAAAGGTCAGACGGATACAACCGTAAGCGCCCGAAAGTGCAAAAAAACACAGCCTGCACCAAGTACACTCCAGCTGAACTAAACTCAGAGGGAGGAGAGCACGTTTCCGAAGGCACCGCAGCATCCGCAGGTCCTGAGTTCTGGAAAGATCTGGGGATTTGGGGGCGGTTGGGGCTGGGTTGGGGCGGATGGCGGGGGTAGATGGGGGCGGGGGGGTCGTGGGGGGAGCGGGGGTGGTGGGCCGGTGGGGTACCTGGTGGGCCTGCAGTGCCCCGTCCTGCTGCGTTGGGTTGGGGGTGCGGGCCGCGTTGGGGTGGGGGGCGCTCCTGCTCCTGGGTTTGCTCACCGGCCGGTGGCCCGTACGGGGCCCGGGGGTCGTCCTTTGGCGCTGCCACGGCCTGGGGGGCCCTGAGGTGTTGCGCTTGCTCTGTCCTGGCGAGGGTCAACGGCTCCTCTCTTTGGTGGAGATTTTCCTGCATACCAGATCTACCACACCAGCATCTATCGAAACTCAGACACAATCTGTTTCTCCCTCAGGTCATTGAATCGGTGGAGGCTGGTGTCTGTGGATCTCACTCTGCTTCGTCTGTCCTTTCTACCTTTCCTCAGTTTCTCCTTTGGGCCCTTGAGGTCTCCCTGATTTGTTGGAATTTAGATGTCTCTGGGGTTGGTGAAGGACTCTGGTTAGTGGCCCGGTGGGTGGTGTCTGGTCGGTGCTGGGCTTCGCTTTTCTTTCTTTTCTTTGGTCCCTCTTCGGGTCTCCTGGCGGCCCCACGACTCTGGCTGGATTTTGAAGTGTTCGGTTTAGGTGAACGGTATGGGATTTTTTTTTTTTTACACGCACACACGCACACACACACGCACGAACACACATCCACATACAAAAAAAATAAATAAATAGGGAGAACAATGATGATGACATGTCAAATGATCAATACTGAGCTCTCCCAAAAAAAAGGAAAAAAAAAAAAAGGAAAAAAAAAGAAAATCAGCCAGATATTTTTTCCTCCGAGCGGCAGGGGCAACAGGAAGCGGAGCCCTTTTTTGTTCGGCTTCAGAGCGCCTTTGTCGGCACCACCCTGCGGCCCTACTAGTGTGCCGTCAGATACTGTCTGGTGTACCGTGGGAAGTTGTCCAATTCCACCTAATTGGTACAACCGGTGTTGATAATAACGGCGGTTAAACTAAATCCGTTCTTTTTTCATAAACTGACTAATATAACTACTTATTCTCCCCCAAATTTTCAAGGCTCGAAGGAAACTTACAAGACGTTGCGCGTTGACTGGCTCTGGAAAATATCAATTGCATACAGTTAGAGGCACTGTGGTTGTCAGGCCTCGTCACAATAAAAGTGACTTGACAGCTGAACTGTGTAGTGACTTTATCTTGGAGATGCCGCAGGAAGCGTGTCACAGACTTGTATTTCTTAGCATTTTAACAAAGCCTTCAATTGCGGGTTTGACAACTTTGACAAGAGTGACAATCAAAATAACAGTAGGGATTTGTCAATAAATGGTTGCCATGAGGAGCGATTTGTTGACAGTTCTGTTCCACCAAGAACCATTAACATCGCAACTTCACAAGCACCATGACAGCGATAAAGAAAAGATACCGACCGGTAAGTCTTAGTGACACACTCGCCTACTACGCCTAGTGTAATTAATAGCACCAACAATTGTATTTCTGTGATTTCACGAGTGCTAAACACGTGAAAAGTGTTGAAAGTAATATGCAGTCTCAGCAAATCACACTGGTGGAGGTAGGGTGTCCAGATGTCCGTATTTAAGCCGGACAGTCCTACTTTCCAGTGATGAGTCCTGCACAACCCTAAGCCAAACGCTGGTTTGTCACACAACTTTATATGGGCTTATGTTTACCTATATCACTGGAGCGCAGTTGTAATACCTTGGGGGATCGATTCGTCCATTCCATTACAAGGCCATCCAAATTTTCAACATCCTCATTGTCTACTGATAGATTACTTGGATTTTGTAATCTATTGCGTGTTCAAATAAATTATAAATGAGATCGATGAAGAAGTTTCTTGCAAGTTTTTTATTTTAAAAGCTTTCAAAAGACACACAGACAACCTCACTAAAAAATGGTGTTCAGCTCCAGTGTGTACTGGGATGAGAATCTGTAGCATCTTTATACAAAAGATCTTACATTCAGACCCGCCTTTGCTCTCCTTTGAACCTCTAGCAGAGATGTGACAAAAAACAGGACTTCCCGACCAGAGTCTTTGATGTAGAGAGACTCTGGACCCTAACAGATTTTACGACAGGACGACCTGAGGAGCAGAAGCGCTCAGTCCCTCAACATACCCCCGATAAATAAACAGAAACTTTTAGCCCCCTCTGTTGTTCCGGGAACAGAGAGAGACTTCAAACAGAGATGAGATCAAAGAACTCATTATCACATCCTGTCCTACACATCTGGTGACTGAGTTAACATAGTAATATCTACTTCTACACATGTATAATTAAATTCAAAACAGTTAAAATATAAATTGAAACAGTTAAATGTCAACACTACTAACATATTTCTTAACATTATGTCACTGTCAACTCGTTACACTGATTCAAATTCCTCCTGTGCCGTTGTCAATCGCATAATTTATTTCATAAATCCCGCGAATCTGTGTCAACCATAAATGCAAGAATAAAATTCCAGGACATTCTACGAGGCCCACGTCACCCTCTCGTGCATATTCTGATGAATGTAATCGGCTAGGAGATCAAGAATTGGTCGAAAAAAAACAAATGACTTAAAGGGAGAAGGCTTTAACGGTAGAAGCACGGTCACACGCTCTCGGCCTTAATAAAAACATGGTACTGTCCATCCATCCATCTTCTGCCGCTTATCCGAGGTCGGAACACAGGGGCAGCAGCTTTAGAAGAGAAGCCCAGACATCATTCTCCCCAGCCACTTTAACCGGCGGGATCCCAAGGTGCTCCAAGGCCAGCCGAGAGACATAGTCTCTCCAGCGTGTCCTGGGTCGTCCCCGGGGCCTCCCTCCGGTGGGACAGGGAGGCATTGAGGAGGCATCTGAACCAGATGCCCGAGCCACCTCAACTGGTACCTCTTAACGCAAAGGAGCAGCGGCTCGACTCTGAGTCCCTCCCGGATGACCGAGTTTCTTACCCTATCTCTAAGGGAGAGCCCGGACACCCTGCGGAGGAAACTCATTTCGGCCACTTGCATCCGGGATTTTGTTCTTTCGGTCACGACCCACAGCTCGTGACCATAGGTGAGGGTAAGAACGTAGATCGGCTGGTAATTTGCCTTATGGCTCAGCTCTTTCTTCACCCCAACGGACCGATACAGAGTCCGCATCACTGCAGACGCTGCACCGATCCGCCTGTTGTTCTGCCGCTCCATCCTGCCCTCACTCGTGAACAAGACCCCAAGATACCTGAACTCCTTCACTTGGGGCAGGATCTCATCCCGGACCCGGAGAGAGCATGCCACCCTTTTCTGACTGAGGACCATGGTCTCGGATTTGGAGGTGCTAATCTTCATCCCAACCGCTTCACACTCGGCTGCGAACCGCTCCAGTGAGTTGGAGATCATGACTTGATGAAGCCAACAGCACCACATCATCTGCAAAAAGTAACGATGCAATGCTAAGGCCACCAAACCGGACCCCCTCAACCCCTCGGCTGCACCTAGAAATTCTGTCCATAAAAGTTATGAACAGAATCGGTGACAAAGAGCAGCCTTGGCGGAGTCCAACCCTCACTGGAAACGAATCCGACTTACTGCCATTACTGCAGACCAAACTCTGACACAGGTCGTACAGGGACCGAACAGCCCGTATCAGGGCTCACGAAGCACCCTCCACAGGACTCCCCGAATCCGACTTGCTACCGTTAATGCGGACCAAACCCTGACACAGGTCGTGCAGGGACCGAACAGCCCGTATCAGGACTCCCGAAGCACCCTCCACAGGACTCCCCGAGGGACCCGGTCGAACGCCTTCTCTAAATCCACAAAACAGATGTAGACTTGTTGGGCGAACTCCCACGCACCCTCGAGGACCCTGCTGAGGGTGTAGAGCTGGGACGAAAACCACACTGCTCCTCCTGAATCCCGAGATTCGACCTCCCGACGGACCCTCCTCTCCAGCACCCCTGAATAGACCTTACTAGGGAAGTTGAGGAGTGTGATCCCTATATAGTTGGAACACGCCCTCCTGTCTCCCTTCTTAAAAATGGGGACCACCACCCCAGTCAATCCAGAGGCACTGTCCCTGATTTCCACGCGATGTTGTCGAGGCGTGTCAACCACAACAGCCCCAGAGCCTTTAGGAACTCCGGGCGGATCTCATCCACCCCCGGGGCCCTGCCGCCGAGGAGCTTACACGGTGAGGCCATGGAAAACATGGTACTGTAAATAAAATAAATTGTCAAAAAGAAGTTTGACTTTTTATTGATATTCTTTTACCATTTAGTGCACAAACATGATCTCTAAACCATGCAAAACTTTATTGTTGATGAAAATACACCGCAAGTCTGATATACAGTGTTCCTTGCAATAAATGAAATCAGCGAAGTAGTTATATCTTTGTGTTACATTTTTTATAAATGTTTTAAGGCTCTAAAAACCCTCATCACACAGTTTATACACTTTTCTTATTGAGGCATTTACATTTTGTCACATTTCTCTATTGTTTAAACATTCTCAATGTTTAAACCATACATTTTATAAAATAGGTACATTACTGTAAAAAGAAAATGCATGCAAAGTTGCACTAAAAAAAATCTGCGAAACAGCGAGGCTGTGAATACTAAACTGCGTAATAGTGAGGGATTTTTTTTTTTAAATATATATATATATATATATATATATATGTCCTCCTTTTTAACCTTATGGAAGTGGCCACCCTAGGCGGAGGGGATGGAGTCTAGGTCTGTTGGGAGCACCAAGTGAGAAACGGTGTGCAGTTGTATAACATTTGTATGTGAATGATCCAACAGCATGGAGTTGGACAGTTTTCTGACATAAATCAATCATTTAACATGTATTTTAATGTGCAGAAATATATACTGAAGATATATCACCATACTCTCTTAACTAATTTGCTCCGGAAAAAATAAATATGTTCTATTTTAAATGTTTTAAGTGTCCCAAAGACATATTTCTAAGTTGTTGTTTTTTAAAGTTTTTTTTATGATAGATTTCAGGTTCATTCAACCTAGAACATTTAAAAAACAGACATGGAAGGAAGACAAGATGTATATATATATTCTTATTACTGGCCAGAAGAATGAACAGAGATCTGATTCTGATTCATTCTGTTGTTCTTTCTCTTTTTATTGGGTTGACCTACCACATGGACATTACTGCTCTGAGGGGTTTGGGGAAGTACCTAGCAGCAATGTGGCAATCATTTACAGAAAGTAATTACACAGGCAACAATGCAAACATTTCAAACATTCCTTAACACTAAAAGGTTCTCAACCATAAAAATGTTCCGACCACTTGTCTTGTGATGAGGGCCTCTCAACTGCAGAGAACGGTTGAAGAAATGATAGTTATTACAAAAACGACCAGCAGGTGGCAGCAGAGAAAACAAGATCTACCAGGGCCATGTTGAAAAAAGCTCATTTACCCACGGTTCTAAACAGATTTGTGAATAATGATGAAACTGTATATTCTATGATGAAACTGTATATTCTATTGCTAATTGCTGCAAAACGGAAACAGATAGAAATATACTTTTTTTCCTGATGAAAAAAGAGACTCTAATCTTTCTTTTGGTAGGTTCCTTGTTTTTATAGCAATAGAACATTATATTCTGTGGGCCTGGGAAAATCAGTCAAAATCCAGCAAAACAGCTGGGAGGGAAGGGGTTGCTTCAGTGAAAATGGCTGGGAGTGAATGACTTAATTGAATGTGTACAAAAGTATGTTTTTCAGAGGGATCAAGTGGAAGCTGAAGATTTTGAGGAGGAAATGGAGTAGTAGTTATAGTAATGTTAGCCATGATAGAATTAAGCACTGCATATTTCTTATTATTGGCAATATATTTTATATAGTTTGATTATAATGTGCATAATGCAACTGTAAGAATAGTTGCACTTTTGATTTTAAGATATTATTTGCACTTTTCCAAGTTATGTGAACTAGTAGCTCACTGATATATAATAAATATAATATAATTGTTAAAAAATGAAACGCTATTGCCGTTTTAGTTTAGTCAGGGTCTTTTTTTCTATGGGTGATATGCCTCGAGATTTTGTCAAAGAAAAAAAGTGTGCCATGCCTCAAAAAAAGTTAAGAGACACTGCTGTAAACAACAAGGTCCATTGTTTCGTGTCCGTGAATTCTCAGCCCCTGCTGTGGCACAGGCAAGAGTCTGACATAGAGTGACATGTCAATCAACCAATAGGCGAACAGTTCAGCTCAAGGAGGACTTTCTCCTCATTTGAATAGAATTTCATGACGCATTTCATGCTGACATTGTCTGCAGCAAGAAATAAACAAATATGAGAGTGGAGCATTTTCATTTATCGATTAAGATTTAATTGTATTTATATACCACATTTATTTTTGTATTTATTTTTACTTTTTGAATCTTTTTGAATTTTTTACTTATGCATATATTTTTGTTGCTCGCACTTTACATTTATATTATTTTGTATTTCATTTTTGAATTGTGTTTTCTATATCCGTTTTTATTTTCACTTTTATTTATTTTTATTTCCCCCCAGTTTTGGTCCTCTATAATTTCTAACTGAGCATGTTTACGGAAATACCAAAAGAACAAAAACTCCTCTCATGCCCACAGTTATACCGTGATTTACGCTAAACTTGCACTGAGTATGAAAATACTTCTTTGGTCATGCTTTATTTTAAAAGGCATCATGAATCTTAGCAGCACTAATTACAGTAGTTATTCAAGGCTACCCAGATAGGACTTAATCTTTCTGTTGCTGTATTTGTATGGGGATATAGAGAGAAATAGCCTTCCAGGATAGAGTCATGCAAACAGGATCTCATTTGCAAATGCAAATTAGAAGACACTGTCTTTGCAAAGGGGTAAGGATGTCTCCATGGGATAGCTGGAACAGGTCAACTCACCAAACACCCCCTCACTGAGCACCAAATGTGACAGTCCCGTTCCTGCTGCTGCCATTAACAGGATGTAGGACTCCACGGTAAATACAAAACCCTGAAAAGGCTTTTCACCAGAGACTTTTGTTTTCTCGCAAATGTACATGCAGTTTGATTATCTCTCAGATTTCACATGGTGTCTAATTTTTTTTAGATTCTACTTTATTA
Source organism: Vanacampus margaritifer (assembly GCF_051991255.1). NCBI lineage: Eukaryota > Metazoa > Chordata > Actinopteri > Syngnathiformes > Syngnathidae > Vanacampus > Vanacampus margaritifer. The sequence goes on along the minus strand of NC_135440.1, from coordinate 2,498,560 downwards.
ATTTAGTCTGTTGTACAGCTTAAGGTCTGACAACCAAACTATCAAAGGACAAAAAGTATGCATATATTAATAAACTCAAACCATGTTAAAAGGTATTTAGATATTAATGTTTTTTGTGTGTGTGTTTGATGCTGAGAAAATGCCTTTTATTTCATAACATACATATAACTTACATTATTATTTTTTTGTTCATAATCCCACCACAGATGATGAGACTGGATGGCTGTAAAATGAGACCCCAAATAATTTAAGCTATAAATTGATTAGGTTTTTATGTCTGTTAATTGTGGAGAGGGCATTTCCACTAGACTTGACGTCAGAGCCAATCAGATCTCTCCTTTGAGGGGCCACTTTGTGCTGACATCACAAGCAGCACTGGGCAGAGTTCCAGCCATGGCTTGCAACCAACAGACCTTCTGCTGTCAGCTGGGTGGTAGTGGCCCAGGTCACCTTCTTCTCCGGCTTGCCTGGCATGAGCGCTGCAGGAGTGGGAGGCCGGGAGGATGGCACAGTGTCAGAAAGAAGCCTTTAAATGTGTCAAAAAGCAACCACAGCTAGGGCAAGAGGCTTGGCTAAGCCACTTGGAAGCCTTACTGTACAGACAAGGTTTTAAAAAAGATTCATTTTAAGTACCGTTTGATATGATTTATTATTGTATTGTGTGCATGAGCAACAGACTCTGACAGCAACTATATATAGATGAGTGGTGGGCAAACTCGGTTCTCCATCATCTAGCTTTTGGATGTTTCCCTTCTCCAACACACCTGATTCAATTGATCAGCTCATCAGGAAGCTTTGCATAAGCCTGATAACGATCCTGTTAATTGGAATCAGGTGTGTTATATAAAATATATAAAATAAAATAAATTCAGGACCTAAACATACTGCCCGCGGGCCAGATACGGCCTTAATCAGCCGGCCACAATCCATCCATCCATTTTCTTGGCCGCTTTTCCTCACTAGGGTCGCGGGGGTGCTGGAGCCTATCCCAGCTGGCTTCGGGCAGTAGGCGGGGTACACCCTGAACTGGTTGCCTGCCAATCGCAGGGCACACAGAGACGAACAACCACACTCACATTCACACCTAGGGACAATTTGGAGTGTTCAATTAACCTGCCATGCATGTTTTTGGAATGTGGGAGGAAACCGGAGTACCCGGTGAAAACCCACGCAAGCACGGGGAGAACATGCAAACTCCACCCAGGAAGGCCGAAGCCCGGACTCGATCTCACGTCCTCTGCACTGGGAGGCGGACGTGCTAACCAGTCAGCCACCGTGCTGCCCACGCCGGCCACAATAAAAACCTAAATTCATAATTTCACAAGCAGTCCTCAGATGAGCAATGCAACTTCTACACAGAATCGTCCTGGATGTCATTATTTTACACACAACCTAAAGTTACGGTTTGTTTATTTTTTTTAATATATTTTTTTGAAATCATATAAAAACATAAACGTGTTAAATATGACACAAATTCAATTACTGGTAACATAAACACATATAACAAGGATTAACGTCCTTATAACTTCATTAACTGCGCCACAATGCATTTTGGGAACAATATAAATGCAAAACCATCAAAAATCAAAAGATAGATTTAACACATCTGGAATTTATACAGGCAAAGTGTTGCAACATTCAATTTGCATTTGTGTTATTTTTTGGAACAATATGATTACAATTGAGCTCCGTCATTTAGAGCTGGTCCACAAATAGTGAAAATCTGCATATAATTGACGGCAATTGATTTAAAGTTATATACCATTATTTACTGATCCGGTGCACTTGGTAATATATTTTCCTCCATGCGGCCCCTGAACTAATATGAGTTTGACACCCTAACCTAAACCATTGAGTGATTTATAGACCAGTAGCAAATTTTCCTACTCTAAAAACAGCGTGCACTTGCTGAGGAGGAACACAGGGTTTTCAATAATTCGCCAATAATTGGTCCACATGCTTATTCCCAACCAGGACACCTACGCCTGCCGCCACCCCTGAAGAACATGACAAATACCTCAACCGCGGTAACGGCCCTTCGTCAAGTGTACCTACTACGCCTGATTTGGTGCTGGGTCCAGGCAGTGCCGCAAACCTTGCAGTTTCAAGTGACCATGTAAACGCCAAGGCCGGGGCTGCAAGCTGATGTTTATTATCGACTATATCTGTAACCTTGCCAGCAAGTTGAATTCTTGCATTATTTGTTGAATCCATCTTGTCCTGCGCCCGCTGATACATTTTCAACCGAGCTTTTTTAGGTCGGACCAATCAGGTGTTGTTTAGGGCGGGACATGCAGCTGTGACAAAACCAGGAAGCGCCGACACCGGGGGAAACAAACAAACCTAACATAGACGAATGGAAACTGCAATTAATTCTATTCTCGCAGAATTACTTACAGTGTCCTTGTTGGATGTTGAACAGCGAGAGGCGCTTCGTGCATTTTGATCTGGCAAAGATGTTTGTGCTTTTTTTTCCCCAAGAAGAGACCAAAGAAGACATTTTCATCCATTGCCCTTGTAGCGATTATTTGGGTTGCCGTAATGGCCAACGAGAAATTTAAACGGTACTGAGGGGAGTTGTAATTTCCTCAGCAACCTCTGGGGGCACCACATTGACTTTGCTTGTTTTAGGAGCAAAATAAACGATGAAAATCCTATTATCAAGTATTCATAATCTGAAATTGCTACTATAGTTAAGTTATGGAGTTCTTTGTTTTAATAAGAGAATTACAAATCCACTCAGAAAACACAAATAATTCGGCAGAAATGGAATCTCCAGACATCAAATTTATTTAGTAACACAAATATATCAGTCACAGCCTAACCTATTAATGAAAAGGAATTAAAATGTGAATAAAAGATAAAAAGAAAAAATGCAACCTAACGAACTAAAATAAAAAGGTAATGAAAAAGGTAGATGGGGAAGAGAAATGTAAGCGTTTTGACTTTTCAACCCTTTTATATTTGAATCAAAGCGTTGTGGTATAGTCAGATTGCAATGAAGGCGCACTTACGGACTGGTTCAGGTGCACGGGAGTGAGAGGGACTCGGCGAGCGTCAGTGGAGAAGTCCCAGGTTGATATGTATGGCATGTAGGCGATTGATTGATTGATTGATTGATTGATTGATTGATTGATTGATTGATTGAAGACCATATGCTGTTTTCGAACTGTCACTGAAAGCAACTACACCTCACAGATAGATGGATCGATGGATGGATAGATAGATCCAATGAAGATGATGATGCGTGACATCAACTCTCATATAAATATCTCTATAAATAATCTCGTATAAATTGTAATCCCTCAAAGTAATCCCCATTTTTAATAAATGTACCTGTAATCTGATTACATGTTTTATTCCTGTAACTGTAATGGAATACAGTTATATTTTTTTGTAATCTGATTATGTAACGGCAGTACATGTATTCCGTTACTCCCCAAGCCTGGTTACTATATCCGGCCGACGTCTGCTGATAGACACTGGAGCTCAATGCGGCATCCTGACGGCACAGCCGTTAAACACCATGGCCATCAGACACGGCCCCTGGATAGACACTACTAATTATTAAAGACAAAAAGGCAAATGGCACGCCCATACATACCTACGGGACCAGTTTTCTGGAGGTGTGTTCCAGTAGACGGCGTTCTGGCTGGGACTTTATAATGGCCTCTGTATCTACAAAACTGCTAGGTGCGGACTTTCCCTATGCCTTTAATGTGTTGGACGATTTAGTCCCCATTCCAACATTTCGCCACAGCCTCCCCCAGTCCTATTTGCCGGCGGACCTGCCATCAGTCAAATATGTCTATGTCCACCACTACAGTCATCGGACCCTGCTGCAGACCCCCTATGAGTTGCCCTTCCGAGACATGAAGGCAGGTGCTAAAAGCTTTGTGGTGGACATCGGAGGTAAACCAGAGAGAATTACGATGGAGCTCCTAAAGCCTGCCCATGTGGACATCAGTGTACTACTGCAGTTGGCCCTGCCGCCACAGTTGAAGTGTTGTCTCTCTGCGGTCTCCAGCATAGGCCCAGATCCCGACACGCCACCGGCCCCTGACTTTAACCCCCACACCCTCTCCATCTGTTAAGCGCAGCTGTTTTAGACGGTTATGCTGCCCTCCACCGCGGTGACAGTTTTTCACTGATCATGATTACCTGTTAAATTGTGGACTTTGGTTATAGTGAATCCTGGGTGGGGCTGTGTGGTGATCCACAATTGATTGACATTCACCATGGACCTACCCCTTTAAGGCAGTGGTGGTTGAATGGCGTTGCTTGTATCAAAGGGATAAGAGACATCAAAGTCTATTAGTCTATTTACTAATGGTAGCATAATGCCTGAGAGAGAGAGAGTTGTGTTAACTAGTGTTTAGCACCTTTTGAAGCTCCCATTTTAATATTAATTTGCTCCTTAGTTAATTTTATTTAAAAATCTTAAAAGCTGTTAACATCTTACTTTTAAGTGGTTTGTACTAAATCAGCAGGCATGAAGCTACTATTAGCTAAATTATTAGCTATTATTTTGTACAAACAATAACTAAGTTATTTCTTTGCTACAAGTCTTGCAGTCATGTTGCCCTAAAAGGCTGTTATTAAAACTAGCTGTGGGGTATTATTAATTATTATTATTAGCCTATATGAGTGTGTAATGTTTATTTAGTTATTTGAAAAACTTTTACTATTGACAATTCTGAACATACTGTTACTTCCCCAATGCAACGCAATCCAAATGCTTCCTTTATATGGTGAAAAGAAACAGCGGATTGTAATGCTTTAGCCTGTGACTATCATACAAGCCACAACAATTATTATAGTAGTCAAACAACATCTCATCACATTTTGAAATCAAAATAATCCTTACAAATCAAATTACAACGATCCAAAGTCCAGTGCTTTTCAATGAGCGGATAGATTTTGTTCACCAAATTGACCACCATCTTGACGTCATCTCGGATTTGTCAAAAAGGTATTCCATATGCGCAAAAGTACCCAGCCTCCCCCACCCCCCAGAGCAATTGCCCCCCAAAATGTCTGGGCACACCTCTGCATCACGGAAAATATGTACACTATTTCAGTAATGGTATATTACAAAATGTAAAAATCTAATGTTTTGCTATTAGTAAAATGTCCTTTTTTTGAAACCATCAATAGACAGTATGTAACTTAATCCATTTTTTGGGTAATTTTTAATGCTCATTAGCCATAAAATATTAATTTCACGTGTCATCCGTGTCATTGTTTTTACCAAAATTATATTGACTTCAAAATTTGAAATAAAACCTATAGTCCTTATAATAATAATATCAAATATTTAGATGTATTAATACCACAGCTTGCAACAAAAGTGCAAGTATATTCATGCTTGTATAAAAACTTAGCAAATACTGAACATTCAATATGTGAATTTGAAATATTCAAAAATTTTATGACCATTTCATTCTCCTTAAGGACATCTTAATTGTAATTATGAAAAAGTGTTCAAAGGCAAACAACAATTTAACTTTAACTCCTCAAAAAGGAAAACATTTAATAATACAAATATTTTGCAACAAGGTCAATATCAAGCAAATAAAAAATCTTCTGCTAGCACTTGGGATATAATTAAGACTTTTATTCTATGTATTGAAACTGCAATATTACTTGATTTGGACCTAACTTTGTGAGTGTGTTGAAGAACCATCCCGTCACAAAAAAACGTGGTACGTTTACCACGGGTACCATGTGGTCAAGTTCCGCATCTAAGAAAGTGAACTTTAAATTGAAAATAAAATTTTCTTTACATTAAAAGTGTAAAAAAAGAAAGAAAAAAGTTTATAAAAGAAAACAGTTTCCCGTTTAAATAGGCCTGTGCAATTAATTGAAATTCAATTACAATTTCAATCACACTCCACAATTACAAAATCGGCATAATCGTGAACAAAAATAAGACTATTTAATACTAATTTTGAGTTGTTTAAATGTATATATTTGTACCTCTTTTTAAATGTTAAAATAATAAATTTAATAAATCTTGTTTGGTCCAAAAGAAACTTGCATAATTCTAATGTTTCAAAGAAATGTATTTTTCTTAATATTTTTTATATTTAAACATCTTTTAGTTTTGTACCAAAAAAAAAAAGATCACCCTAATCGTGATTTCAATTATTACCAAATTAATCTTGATTAAAATTTTCTTCATAATCGAGCAGTCCTACCTATAAATATTATGTGACGGGGTGGTTGAATCAAACTTGACAGACCTCTAAAATGACCAAAAAAAAGAATGAAAAAGAATGTCAGAACTTGTCTTCTTTCTTCCTGACTCCTTCAGAGGTTCAAATGATGTCATGTCCTCTTTGTGAACTCACTTAAAGCAACAGTCAGTATTTTTTTTTAAACAAAACTAGTAAGTGTGACGGGGTGGTAAGATAAACTGAGGGATGCGCATCCCACAGAGCAATTTTCGGACCCCGGTTCTATTTTGTGGGTTTTCCCTCCTGATCTGGGGCCATGATTGAGAGGGACGGCCGGGGGCATTCGTATTGCGTCGCTAGAGGTGAAATTCTTGGACCGGCGCAAGACGGGCTAGTCTAAATGGTATTTAGATGTTTAGGCTAAAAACGGTCTACAAATGGTCTAAAAATGAAAGTTTTTTAGACGTATACGTCTAGAACCCTCGTCTATTCTTAAACGTTTAAATAACCGCTACTAGTTAGACATTTTCTAGACGTTTATTTTTATACTAATTGTATACGCCTCGTCTAATCTTAGACGTTTAAATAACCGCTAAAAGACCTCTATTTATAGACGTCTATATTTAGACGCTTGCTAGACGTTCATTTTTATACCAAATTTAAACTCCATTACACGTCGTTTAGATGTCTGTTAAACATATATTATTCACAACAAACCAATATTAAAGGAAATTAAAGTTGTCAAAATTGAATGTTAAATCAGCTTATCTAAAAAAAGGGACCAAATTTAACCTGTGATCATTACCATGATGTAGTTCCAGGATTTTAATTTTTTTTTTTTACTTTTAATTAGGTTTCAGTAACACTAATGTCATGCTTATTTTACCACTGGATATAAATGCATCTCTTGATGTTAAAATTAACCAAACTATCCTACCTAAATCTAAATCTAAATCAATACATTGTTTTTTAAACATTATCCAAACATCACAAACATTTTAATGTGAATATATATATTTAATTTCTTTACACATTTTTAAACATATTGCAATGAAAAAAAAAACAATATTACCAATATAATATAAACATTTGTTTTGTTTTGTAATCAGGGTGGATAAGTGGCTCAAAGTCTAACACAAATTTACAAAAAAATAGTTTAAAAAACGAATCCAGACACTACCTGCCTGGAATGCAAAAACACAGAAGAAGGAAAAAAATACACCAATTTCTAATTTCCCAGGACACAATGTCAAATCCAGAGTCTTCATGGGCAACTGTCCACTCTCAGCTTTGATTTCTCCCCAAGAGTTGAGGCTCTTTAACCCATCCAAGGATGGCCATGATGGTCTCCACAACTAACAACTGAAACTCTAAGACAAACAGAATAACTTTAATTACTCACTTTAATGACTTTTTTTTTTTTATTAAATTAGTTGAATCCTTTTAAATACCTCCTTTCTTTTTTCCGTAATGAAATAAATGTTAGCTGAAAGTTTTAAACATTTTCCAATTATAAGTCTTTGCCTTATTACAAAAAGTATGTGGCATTCTGTCTGTGCGTTTGGATACATTATAGTTTGAATTGGTTGCACATATCAAGTAACTTCTCTCTTTTTTTTTAAGTAAAAGTATGGTCCAAAAGTTTTGTTTTGTCCTGTCTGGGATGTTTGTAGGTGGAAACGCAACGTTTTCCTTCCAGCCAAGTCACGGAGGCAAGCGACGATCAGTGGCATATGCAAATTTTGCTGTGCGAACGCACGCTCCTGATTGGTTGGCTGCTTTCACGCTCGATCCTGTTGCATGCTTCCTTGACCGTCAGTTTGAATGTTGTCTTTACAAACCGCAAAGAAAAAACTTTTGACCATACCTTTAAAGGTGTATTCAAGGATCTTCTGTGGCTGTGTCTTCCGGGTGTATCATCTTAACAATTGGGTCTCGATCCCGTCAAGCATGCACAACGTTATTAAGGCAGATTGATTGCCTTAATAACGTTGTGCATGCTTGTTCATAGCTGCGCATGCGCACTTGGGGAGTTTGTAACATGGATTCAGCCAATTATTGTTGTAGCTCCACCGATCTCACCGCATACTTTGAAAATGGCTGAGAGCTGAGAGGACATCCGTCTATGAAGTGAGGCCTGCTGCAGAGACTGATAAAGATAATGATGATGACGAACTCACACGTTCCTGGCATTTGAGAGGTGTTTCCCCTGGACGAGCAGGAGAGCTGGTAGGATGGTCTCCCATGTGCGCATTTTTTAAAAGTGACACAAACGCACGTTTGGCTTTTTGAGAAGATCCTTGAATACACTTTTAAGTAAAGTAGTTCTTCCTACAAATAAAGTGCTTTCCTACAAGTCATTCTTAAATATTTCAAAATGTACATTGACTACTTGGGTTTTTTGGCCTCTAATTAGGCAATTGCATGTCATAAATGCAACATCACTATTGCAATTACAATATAGGCATTTAACATATGCTTTTAATTGACATGGGATTAACATAAGTGTATTCAAACAACCAATAAAATATCAATATGCAAAGATAAGACAAGGTGGTTGTGATTACTTCAATAATCAAGATTACTGTCATTCCATCTGTACTTTGTGGAATTGAACGGATGCTCTTTTACTCTGAGGGTTTTGGAGCCTCTGTTAGGTGAAGGGGAAAATAACATATTTACATTACTTGACAAGTCACCTGTACCCCTTTTAAAGTCATTACAAAACACAACACACTTTTAACTTGTGAAGTGCTTTGCCTTTGAATTTGATTCCCCGTTGATAATAAAACAAAGTAAATTGCACATTTTAATAACATCATCAGATCATTGTTACAGCAAATAAAAACCTACTTCTACACATTTACTTGTTTGATCTATTTTTTATTTAATTTTTTAAATAATAGCCACGCCTATTTTTGAAAGCTGACCGCTGACATCTGCAAAGATACTGCCACTAGAGTGCATATATTTTTTTATGAAAACTGTACACACTTCCGAATCACTCTTGCGATCACTGCTGCACAAATATTACCTTGTGGGGTACTGGCTGCGGACAGTGTTGAGTAGAAAAGGCAATTAAATGACCTTTTTTTTTTTTTAACCCGTGGGCAGTATTTTATTTTGAAATGGCTTGGTCAGAACCAACAAAAAGCCAAAAAATGGTCACAATAACGCCGAGGGGTACACTCTCACCATTGTGATCATATAATCCAATTGTTACCCTGTGGAGTCCCGACTGTAGTATGGATGAGATTGCGTCTATCGCATCCTGGGAGATAAATAAATTGCATGAATTACATATCTAACTTACAACCCATACCAAAGCAGTCCAACACTACATTGAATTTCTGTGTGCCTTCAGGAGTGCCTGGCGGGCCTGCCGTGCCCCATTCTGCTGCGTTGGGCTTGGGGCGCGGGCCGTGTTGAGATGGGGGACGCTCCTGACTCCTGGGTTTGCCCTCCGGCCGGTGGCCCCTACGGGGCCTGGGGGTTGTGCCTTGGCGCTGCCCTTGCCTGGGGGGCCCTGGGGGTTGTGCTTGCTCTGTCCTGGCCGGGGTCGACGGCTTCCCTCTTTGGTGGAGGTTTTCATGCATACCAGATCCACCACACCAGCATCTATCGAAATTCAAACACAATCTGTTTCTTCCTCTTGTCGTTGAATCGGCGGAGGCTGATGTCTGTGGATCTCATTCTGCTTCATCTATCCTTCCTTCCTTTCCTCAGTCTCTCCTTTGGTCTCTTGAGGTCTCCCTAATTTGTTGGAATTTAGATGTTTCTGGGGTTGGTGAAAGATTCTGGTTGGTAACCCGGTGGGTAGTAGGTGATGTCTGGTCGGTGCTGGATTTCACTTTTCTTTCTTTCCTTTGATCCTTACTCGGGTCTCCTGACAACTTCAAGACTCTAGCTGGATTCTGAAGTATTCGGTTTAGGTGAACGTTATGGGATTTTTAATAGGTTTTAGGTGAATTAATGAGTACACACTCACACGCATGCATGCACACACACACCCGCACATGCACATACTCACGCACATACAAAAAAGAAAACGAGAAAAAAAAGAGAGAGAGAGAGCAATGATGATGACATGTCGAATCGGTAAGATTCCCGAATGAATATTGAGCTCTAAAAAAATAAATAAAAAATTGCCAGGCGCTGATGTGTGTGCGCCATTGATTACCTGCTGGAAGAGAAAATGGAAATCATACTTTACATTAGTCACGTTTGATATACAGTATGATGTATAGACGGTTTAGCTAATAAATTGTGTACTTTGTCCTTCAATAATATTTTTTTATACATTAATATTGAGAATGGTTGAGATTTTCATGTGCATTATTTAATCACCAATTTGGATAAAGGGGAATAGTTTGAAATCAGAGAAGATGCATAAAAAAAATTGAGCAAGCAAGAAATAAAAAGCTAACTAACTCTGTAACCCCCTGCCCCCTTTAACCTTAACGTTTGTGTGTCACAAGCACTTCTCTTAAATTATTATTTTATTTTATTTTTAAGAAAATACCATGATTGATGGAAACTTAACCGCAAGCTAAGCTAGCGGGTATCTTGCAAACGGATGAACAATTAAATGAACAAACATTGCAGGACTAAACATTTAAATAACGTGGCTTCGAGCACCTACAGATAGCTCTTCTCTGTCTTTGAGAAATTGTTTTTTGTTTTCGACGAGGACTACAAATAAAAAGTTTGCCTCCGATGACTGTTAGCACTTCGCTTCTTTTTCTTCCTTTAGCCGTTTAAACACATTGCTGCCTCTATACAGTTATAAAGACCCGCTGACAGACAGTACATTGCAATCTTGTACACACATATGCGTATAGTATTTGGCTGCTTTATTCATGAATCGTACAATCTAGTATTATGTTTCACACTGATGGCCCAGTTGTGCAGTTATGTATTTACTTATTGTGTCAATACACATTATTCAGTGTATTTAATTCAATTGTCCGGATTTCGTCTCAAGCAGGGATAGGCAAGTTCAGTCTTAGAGAGCCGCAGTCCTGCATGTTTTCGGTGTCTCCTGCCTCCAACCCGCAGGTGTTTCAAAAATTCAGCTCAAAATTACGTTATACAGGAGCCTCTCAGTTATGTTTGAGGAGGGAGACATCAAAAACATGCAGGACTGCGGCTCTTTAGGACCGAACTTTCCTACCCCTGGTCTAAAGATAGTTAAAATGAGAACTTCATTTAGAAGTCTAAATCAAGTCTAAATATGAACTACACTGTACATTGATCAATTACTGTTTGAAACATAGTAATCCAACATTTTGCCATCATTTATACAACCTACAGATATTTTTTTAATTTAATAGTTAATATTTACTTGATTAATTGTATCGTCTAGATTCAGGCTAAATTATAGACCAATTACGGGCTAATTTTAGTCTAAACTTAGACTGCGTTCACACTGCTGCTCAATTCATATTTTTTCACAAGTATCAGATTTTTTCATGCAGTGTGAACAGTACAATTCGGATTTTTTGCCTCTTTCGTATGTGGATAGAAATCGGATATATATGCGATGATTCTGCATTGTGAACGCTCATCTGCACCAAGGTTATTTTAGTTAACTAAAACTAACGAAAACAAAAATTCCAAAAACTATTTCGTTAACGAAATAAAATAAAAACGAAAATGAAACAAAAACTAACTGAAACTACATTTTATGTTTACAAAACGAACTAAAACTAACTATGTCAAGGGGATAGTGGTGGTTGCGAACCCAAACGCAGGGAAGCACGGCAATGAGTCAAAGGAATTTAATTATTCAAAACAAAAGTGAAGTCATCTAGCAGCAGCCAATAGAAAAGGACCTGAAGATGATGTTGCTCCCATGGTGTTTTTTTTAAATATTGCGCACAAGTAATACACACTTTAAAAAAAAACTAAAACCAATACTGAAACTAACTAAAACTAAGCATTTATGAAATAATTAAAACGTGTTTTTTTTAACTAACAGAACCACCCTGAAAACTAATTAAAACTAACAAATAAAAAAAAATAAAAACTCAAAACGAAATATAAACTAACTAAAATGAAAAATTCCCAAACTATAATAACCCTGATCCGCACGCATCCGATTCATATGTCATCAAAAGCCTGATATACTCTCTGCGCGGGTGCGAGAGAGTACTTGGAAAGGAGACTACTGACACACATATGTGAATATATACAAAGCTGTTTTGAGTCACAGTCTTAAATTTGTATTTGTATTTAATTTAATGACACTTGGAACATAAAGCATAAAGTTGACATGTGTGGCGATAGTAGAAATTCAGCCCTGCAGAAGGGTAATCACAAACGGCGATGACGCAACGTCATCTTTGGTAGACTTCTCAATATAATGAGGAGGTCGAGGAGTGTCCCCTCTTTTCCCCCAAATTACCTCTTCCAACCTCGCTACTCTGGCGACATGAGATGAAAAAATAAGTCAATCGGAATTCTGTTGCTATTTGTAAACAGCACATTCAAAACTGACGCACGAGATAGCCGAGGATAGCAGCCAACCAAGAGCGAGCGTTAAAACAGTCCACCAACCAGGAGCGCTGGCGTTCGCACAGCTGAATTTGCATAATGTATGCAGACAAGACATACAAATCCAACTCCTAACACATCCGCGAAGCGAGTCCACCAGTCCACCAATCTGTAGCGTGCGTTGGCACAGCTAAATTTGTATATTACACTGATAAAAGTCGCTTTCCTCAGCGGCTTGCCCTGGGGTAAAACGAGTCGGGACAATATTTACTTCCGTGAACACTGCAACATGACGTCGTTGTTTTGGGTGTACGTCACTCAACGTGTGCTCTGCGCATATGCGAGTCGCATCACATTTGGTGTCACATTTGTTTTTGTTGAGCGGTACATAAAAAGATCGGATTTAACAAAAAAATCTGAATTGGGCATCACGCCCTGCAGTGTAAACATAGCCTAAGACAAGACGTCTAATAGACATCTATGGCTCAGTGGGATTAATAATACAATTTTTACTAAAAAATAATGTTTTTATTTACATTAAATATATTTTTATGGAATCAGTGACACACATATTCGTGGGAATAATGGTTTGATAACAATCTTTATTGTATTAGGTTGCAGCTGATTGATACCTGAATATGGCTGTTTACATGTGTCTTTCAAATAATAAAGATGATAATTAATATAAATTGTATCAATATACTCCTAGATGTCAGTATTGCCTAGGAAGTGTGTTCAGTGACTGGATGTTAATGTGGAGGAATGTGGAAATAAACACACTCTACGTGACTTTGGTGTGTTAAGTACAAACAATACATAATTATATAATAAAAGTCATTCATTATTCAAAATGCCATTAAAACTTTCCCTTATCTTTATGAAAATGCCAAGAACAAACACACGTGGGGAAACGCTTTGTTGAAAGTGAGATCCTTGTATCTTCTTATTTCCTCAGCGATCTTTTCCAAGTTGGAAAACGAAAAAAAAAAACGAATACTCGTCCCCTGCTCTGCCGCTCTGGGATTGGATGCCTTTCACGCTACATGATCGAACCATTTTTGTAAACAATTGTGCGCAAGAAATAAAAATCTTGACTTTCCAGCCTTTTCCACCAAAAATGATGATTTACCCACAATGCACGGTGACGGAGTAAACATTACACGTCACTTGGCAGAAACCGATAGAAATGAACATTTTACAGTATATCAGTGACGTGCAGTGAGCTCTAGGTTTGGGTAGACAGGCAGTCGCAAATTGAGACGCACACACCAATTACAAATATGTGTGTCGGCAGGCGAGTGTACAACGTATCCTAGGGTGACCATATTTTAATTTCCAAAAAACAGGACACTCAGCCTGACCTCGAGATACTTGATACTCAGATACAAGATGCCATACCTTCAAAATATTTTAACATATGCCTCCTGTGGATGGGTAGAAAATAAAACAAAAAAACATTACTCTCTTTTGAAGTCTTACATTTTTTGCTGCGCAAACTTTTAGTTTTTTTACTTTGAGCGGGGTTCGTATCCATCGCCTCAGGTGTAGCAGCTCAACACTTGACACTCAGCTAAAGTTCTAGGCCACCATCAGCCAGTGTGCAGTCTGCCAGCCACAGTAAAGTTGCAGTGCACTGCCTCTCATTTGCCGCACAACGAAAAACTAACAATTTCAAACCCGGCCGGACGCTCGGAAAGAATGTAATAAAGTGAATATCTCCCTGTAAAACACAAAATCAAGCAAGCAATAGCAATAGCAATGCCAAACACCAAGTAAAGTAAAACAGCCAGTTAATCGAAGCACATCCACAAAGCCAATCTTTCCTTTTGCGCCATTCTTTGTGAAAAGTACAAATAATTCTTTGATCCTTACTTTTCTGAAGACCTGGTAGCTAAGGCGTTGGTCTCCCATCCTTCAAAAGATGATGTTTTTTCTCAAAAGAAAGGCTTGAAAATTGTTTTATATTCTCCAGAGTGGCGTCATCTTACCGATTTGCTGTGCATTAAGTGTGTTTTGAATTCACAAATGCACGTTTGCATAGGAATAATACAGCGACGTAAAAAGGCTCTCAAAAAAAGAAAAAAGGCTGCGTAGCGATCTGCCTATTTGTGTAAAGGACTTTTCTACTGGGAAACTGACTACACACTTTGCTACACGGACAGGGCTGGGAAAAGTACAGTAGAGGTGTGCCTTCAGGAGGATAATTTTTGCTGCATTTTTGCCTGCAGGCCAGACGAAGTAAGTAATGAGTAATTTTTAATTGAGGTATGAAAATCACTAAATGTCATTTTTAACTCTTAAGTGGATGGCACGACTCAAAGGTGTTCCCATTATCACACTGCAGCATGATTTCAACTCTCCTTCTAGTTCCCTTTGAACTGGGGAAGTACTTGAGGGGGTGACTTCCACGCTTATCCTTCAATTCTTTGTGTTTTTCTGCAAAAACTTCTCTATGTATCTATTCTATCTGTCCTATTTTCTAAGATACACCAAACCCCCAAAAACTGCCTGTGACCTTTGACCTTTAACTCTATTACTGCCAAAGACGTTAAATGACGTTCTGCAAAAACCTACGGAGGAGCTATGCTGAAAGTTTCAAGCAGGTCTAGTGAGCCTAATGACTATTTTTGGTCCCTAGAGGGCAGCGATGACTCTCTTTTGACAAGATCGGGTGGGCATCAGCAGAAGACGTGTGGCGGGGCTAGAGTGTTGAGGGGACAATGGCTGAAGAAGCCATAATGGCGGTTGCAAGCAGCTCACGCTAGAGCCGTTTTTTTCAAAGACGAAAAGCATAGACCAACGATAAAGAGCACATTGATGACGACGATGGTCATCATCGATGATGATGATGATGGTGACTCCGTGGTTGGAAGCATTGACGCGGCAGTAGAATACGTTAGGCGGAGCTAGATGGAGGAGGAAGCGGACAATGTTGCAAGCAGCTCACAGTTGGGAATTTTCAACGCTAAAGAGCACATTGATGACGACGATGATCATCATCGATGATGATGATGGTGACTCCGAGGTTGACGGCGAAGTCGGAAGCGTTGACGGGCGGCTATGATGACGTTATAAAGGTTCACGGGCTAGCGATGCTGACACCGGAAAACGCAGAGCACAACCGACCACGTTCAGGCGGACGTTCAATCGGACGACGAAGAGTGCCCCAAGTCCAATGCATATTCATCGGAGGAGTGGGTACAGTCTGCTACTTGCTATTTATTCCCTGGAAAAAAGGCCGTCAAGAAAGTGTAACGTCTGCACGCGAAACGGACAATGAAAGTGAAAGTAATCTGTTGTGCGAATCCTGCTCCCTCTCCTTGCACGCAGGAGAGCGTTACAAAAAGAAAAACTGTATTTGAAACATCCACATAATTGTAAGTAGTGCCACAGTTGCACACATTTGTAAATAGTTTGCGAAATTGTTTTGTCAAATTGTTACACTGTTGAATAGAAATAAACATATTTTGCAAACTAAAACACTTTTTCATTGTTGGTGAAAGCGTTTTACAGAAGTAAAGCACTGTTTAGGTGTTTGTGGCATCATTCATGGACAAAAAGAAGTGTACAATTCACTAGAGTGCATGAAATAACATCGTTTCACAAAAAACTCTTTTTCTCCGTTTTTTGTTTCAAAACAGAGCATTTCGGTGAAACTAACCATTTTCTATTGTTGATTACTGAAGAACGGAATAAGGTAGAAACAAACTTTTTTTTCTGATGTAGTATGTGTGTTTCCATAGTCCAAACACAACATTTTCTGTGGACCTTGAAAGATCAGTCAAAATGCTTAAATCGTCTGGCACTGGCGACATCCCGTTTCTGAAAACGTCTGGCAGTCAAAGAGTTAAAAAAAAGAAATACCCACACAAGATAGTATATGGAACAGATTGAAAGCAGACCTTAACATAGGGCTGCTCAATTATGGAAAAAATAATAATCACCATTATTTTGGCAATAATTGAAATCATGATTATTCAAATAATTATTTATTTTTTGGTACAAAACAAGAAAATGTTTAAGGATTTAAAAATAATAACAATAAAAAAAAATATATATTATTATATTATATATATTATATTATATATATATATATATATATAAATAAATATATATTTAACACTAATATATAACTCTATAAACTGTAGCCCCAAGCCCGGATAAATACAGAGGGTTGTGTCAGGAAGGGCATCCGACGTAAAAACTTGGGCAAATCAAACATATGAATCAAATATATGACTTCCATACCGGATCGGTCGAGGCCCGAGTTAACAACGACCGCCTTCGGTGCTGTTGACCTACAGGGTGCCGGTGGAAACTGGACTACTGTTGGTCGAAGGAGAGGAGCAAGGTGTGTTCGTAGGAGGAAAGAGAAGAGGAACACCAAGAGTCTAGGACTGAGAGTAGGGACTTTGAATGTTGGAACTATGACAGGAAAAGGTAGAGAGCTGGTTGACATGATGCAGAGGAGGAAGGTGGACATATTGTGTGTTCAGGAGATCAGGTGGAAAGGGAGCAAAGCTAGAAGTTTAGGAGCAGGGTTGAAGTTATTCTATCATGGTGTAGATAGGAAGAGGAATGGAGTAAGAGTTATCGTGAAGGAGGAGTTTGTTAGGAACGTCCTGAAGGTAAAAAGAGTGTCAGATAGAGTGATGAGCCTGAAGCTAGGAATCGAAGGTGTGATGATCAATGTTGTTAGTGGATATGCGCCACAGGTAGGATGTGAGCTGGAGGAGAAGGACAACTTTTGGTTGCACCTTGATGTAATGATGCAGAGCATCCCGAGAAGTAAGAGAGTTGTCATTGCTGCAGACTTCAATGGACACGGTTCAGGAAACAGAGGTGATGAGGAGGTGATGGGCAAGTTTGGTATCCAGGAGAGGAACGCAGAAGGACACATGGTGGTTGACTTTGCAAAAAGAATATAAATGGCTGTCATGAATACTTTCTTCCAGAAGAGGCAGGAACATAGGGTGACCTACAAGAGTGGAGGTAGGAGTACACAGGTAGACTACATCTTATGTAGACGGTGTAATCTGAAGGAGATCAGCGACTGCAAAGTTGTGGTAGGTGAGAGTGGAGCCAAACAGCATAGGATGGTAGTGTGTAGGATGACACTGGTGGTGAGGAAGACAAAGACTGCAAACTTCCAGGAAGGAGTTTAGACAGGCTCTGAATGGTCAGGAGGTGCTTCCAAATGACTGGACAACTACAGCAAATGTGACCAGGGAGACAGGTAGGACAGTCCTTGTGTCATTTGGAAGGAAAGGAGATAAGGAGACTTGGTGGTGGATGAAGAGGTGCAGAAGAAAATCCAGAGAAAGAGGTTAGCTAAGAAGAAGTGGGACACAGAGGACTAAAGAAAGTAGACAGGAGTACAGGGAATTGCAGCGTAGGGTGAAAGTAGAAGTGGCAAAGGCCAAACAAGGGGCTTACGATGACTTGTATGCTAGGTTCGATAGTAAGGAGGGAGAGACTGATCTATACAGGTTGGCAAGGCAAAGAGACAGAGATGGGAAGGATGTGCAACAGGTTAGGGTAATAAAGGATAGGGATGGAAGTGTGTTGACAGATGGGAAGATGGAAAGAGTACTTTGAAGAGTTGATGAATGAGGAAAATGAGAGAGAACGAAAAGTCGAAGAGGTGACTGTTGTGGACCGGGAAGTAGCAAAGATTATTAAGGATGAAGTGAGAAGGGCATTGAAGAGGATGAAGTGTAGAAAGGCACTTGGTCCTGATGATATACCTGTGGAGGTATGGAAGTGTCTAGGAGAGGTAGCAGTAGAATTTCTGACTGGGTTGTTCAATAGGATCAACAAGGGAGATGTACAGAGTTGTGGCAACTACAGAGGAATAAAGCTAATGACCCACACAATGAAGCTAAGGGAAAGGGTAGTTGAATTTACACTGAGGGCAAAGGTGAACATTTGTGAGCAGCAGTATGGTTTCTTGCCAAAAAAGAGTGCCACAGATGCAGTATTTGCTTTGAGGGTGTTGATAGAGAAGTACAGAGGTCAGAACGAACTGCATTGTGTCTTTGTAGATCTGGAGAAAGCTTACGACAGGGTGCCCAGAGAGGAACTGTGGTTTTGTAAGTCTGGAATAGCAGAGAAATATGTTCCAGTGGTGCAGGACTTGTATGAGGACTGTAAGACAGTGGTGAGGTGTGCTGTAGGTGTGACAGAGTTCAAAATGGAGGTGGGACTAAATCAGGGATCAGCTTTGAGCCCCTTCTTGTTTGCTATGGCAATGGACAGGATGACAGACGAGGTTAGACAGGAATCTCCATGGACTATAAGGTTTGCAGATGACATTGTGATCTGTAGTGAGAGCAGGGAACAGGTGGAGGGGAAGCTAGAGGACTGGAGGTTTGCCCTGAAAAGGAGGGGAATGAAGGTTAGTCGTAGCAAGACGGAGTATCTGTGTGTGAATGGGAGGGACCCAAGTGGAAGAGTGAGGTTACAAGGATAAGAGACGAAGAAGGTGGATGAGTTTAAGTATTTAGGGTCAACAGTCCAGAGCAATAGAGAGTGTGGAAAAGAGGTGAAGAAGCGTGTGCATGCATGCTGGAACGGGTGGAGTGTCAGGTGTGATAGAAAAGTTTGAGCTAAAATGAAAGAAAAGGTTTATAAAAGTATGATGAGACCAGCGATGTTGTTTGGTCTGGAGACAGTGCCACTGAGGAAAAGACAGGAGGCAGAGCTGGAGGTGGCAGGGATGAAGATGCTGAGGTTCTCTTTGGGAGTGACCAGGATGGATAGAATAAGGAATGGGTGCATCAGAGGGACAGCACATGTTAGAGGCTTTGAAGAAAGTCAGAGAGGCCAGACTGATGATGGTTTGGACATGTCCAGAGGAGAGATAGTGAATATATATATATATATATATATATATATATATATATATATATATCTATTATATATATAGTCATACTCAAATCTACTGTGCTGACATAATAATGTCATAGGTCCGTAATAATGGACTTGAACAAAAAAATTATAATATTGTCATTCATTCTTGAACAAAAGTTGTTGATTTAAGAAAAACTCAGATTTCATGGGTGCAAAAGTGTGTGAACCTATCACTTAATAGGACATTGCACCTCCTTTTGCAATGATAACTTCATCCAAACACTTTCTTTAGTGATTTATCAGTCTTTCATATCTACTTTGAGGGATTTTTTGCCATTCTTCCTTGCAAAATGCAGCCAGTTGAGGTCCGCCACTGTATTTTGAAAAAACATTTTCATTACACTTATACCGATACATCCAAAGAAAGCATATTTACAATTTTAACAGCTCATGTCTGATTTAAGTAATTTTTTAAAACTTTGCATTAAAAAAAAAATTTAATTCAGCAAGTGACTGAAATCTTTTCAGGTCAGTTCCCAAATTATTCCACAATTTAACACCTTTTACAGAAACACACCTTTGCTTAATATTTGTTTTTGTTTAAAAAAAATTGTACACACTTGTACCAATTATGTTTGAAGGACTCTCTCTAATTTCAAATAGCTTCTGAGTACTGTGGCAGAGTAGATTGTTATGTACTTTATAAATTATTTGTGCTATTTTAAATTCAACTAAGTCATAAAATTGCATTGCATTTGATTTAATAAATAGAGAATGAGTTGGCTCTGTATATTTTGATAGATTTATAATTCTTATGGCTTTTTTCAGTTTGAAAACAGGATCGGTGTTTGTTTTATATGCATTTCCCCAGATTTCCACACAGTAGGTTAGATATGGTAATAATAATGAACAATATAATGTGCATAATGATTTCTTATTCAGAACATCCTTAGTTTTAGAGAGTATCCCTATAATTTTTTACATGTTCCTTTTGACATTATCTATGTGTGACTTCCAACATAATTTTTCATCAATAACTACTACTAAGAGATTTATTTTCATACACTCTTTCAATTTCAATTGAATTTACCATAATTTTGACCTGTAATTACAAAATTTGTTTTATTTAAATTTAGTGATAATTTGTTCATGTCAAACCAATTTTTTAATGTGTTTAATTCATACTCCACAGTAGTCAGAAGCTGCTTAAGGTTCTCTCCTGAACAGTAGAGAGTTGTGTCATCTGCGAATAAGACACTTTTGAATATTTTTTATTTATATACAATATAACTAATTTGGGGCCTAGCACAGACCCTTGGGGGACTCCATGAGTAATATTCAAGTGTTTTGATTGTATATTGGTAAACTATAAGTACTGATATATATTATCCCAAAAACCTTTCATCCATTTATATGCCAAACCTCTTGGTATCAAATGCTTTTTTTTAAATTTATAAAAATTCCAACAGTATTTTTTTTATTATCTATGTAAGTAGATATGGCTTCTACGAGTTCCATGACTGCCATTGAAGTGGTCCGTTTTTCTCTAAACCCATATTGATTTTCACTTAAAAGTTCATGTTTGTCAATAAAAGTGTCCAGTCTAAATGAAAATAAATTTTGTAGAATTTTTGAGAACTGTGGCAGCAGTGATATTGATCTATAATTAGTGAATATGTGTCTTTCTTCATTTTTATGAATAGGAATAACTTTTGCTTTTTTCATTTTTGATGGAAATATACCGGGTTCAAACGACGATTTACATATATATGTGAAAGGTTGCACAACATATTCTATAATACTTTTTACTAATGTCATATCAATGTTGAAGCAGTCAGTGGACTTTTTATTTTTTTTATATTTTAACAACATTTAAAACTTCTGTATCATTAACAGTAGTAAGCCACATAATGGATGAATTATTTTTTACGTGCTTATCTATTTCATGTTTGTTTCTTGGCTCAGGGATTTCTTTTGCCAAATTACTCCCAACATTAACAAAATACTCATTAAAATTATTAACTATGTCTGAAATGTTTTCAATAACAATATTTTTATCTTTTATAAAATACTCTGGATAATCTTTTTTTTAAACAATTTTTAATTATATGCTGCGATTGGCTGGCAACCAGTTCAGGGTGTACCCCGCCTACTGCCCGAAGCCAGCTGGGAAAGGCTCCAGCGCCCCCCGCGACCCTTGTAAGGAAAAGCGGTTAAGAAAATGTATGGATGGATGGATTTTAATTATATGATTTAGTATTTTCCATATTTCTTGTGTGTTGCTTTTATTCTGTTCTAGTAATGCATGGTTATGATCTTTCTTACTTCCGTATTATATTCAATATTTAATTATTTTAGCTTCCATAGTTCTCAATTTAATAAATCTTTTGTATATATTTTTTTTCTTTTTACATGCATTCTCTATCCCCTTCGTCATGCATGCCTTATTTAGACCTTTAAATTTTCTTGACTGAAATGCACTGTATGCGATATTGGGATCATCATTTGAATAGACCACAGACCAATTAAGTTTTTCTAAATCCAACTTAAAGGCAGCCATGGAGTGTTGTGTTCTTAGTCTTGTTTCTGAAGTGTAAATTATTGTTGGTTTTATTTTTTTAATAAAAATAGTCTTGGAAGATTGCAAAGACCGGAAGATGCCCACTTATATCATTAAGAAGAAGTCTCCTTTCTATTTTACGGTCAATTTTATTTATGTTTATGTTATCTATTAGTGTAGCTGTATCAATTGTTATTCTGCTAAGTTTCATAATTACAGGGAACAGATTATTACTCTACATTATATTTACAGTTGTTTTCTGATGCCCATTCAGATTTAACAAATCAATGTTAAAATCACCACACATTATTTGCGTTTTTTAAAATCATTTGTGTAACTGAGAATGTCCGTTAGTTTTTCATTAAATATGTCAAGACATGATCCTGGTGTCCTATACATACAACTTATAATGACATTTGGTGCACTTCAATGGTTAAACATTACATTATGCTGTCAATGGTGGTAGTCAAATTTTCAATGTTACTGCATCTTAGAGCTTTGTCTACATATATTGCCTCCCCTTCTATTTTCCCTATTTGTTGCAAACAATTAATATCCTTCCAGTCCTATGTAACTCATTTTTTCATTATGAAGCCATGTTTCAGATATGGCAATTATTTTGAACTTATTTAATTTATTAAGGTATTCTTTAATTTTTGTAATATTTCTGTAGAAACTTTTACTATTGAAATGTATAATTGGAAGTGGATTCTCCATTTTTATATTCATGTTGAATTGATCGTCCATGTAATAGTTGTGAAAGTGAAACTGCAGTGATCATTTTTGTAAAAGTGATTGTCTGGGTCCAAATTATTCTCAGGGTCGAATATCTTTTTCATGTTTCATGTTCTATGTTTTCAAGTCCATATTATTTGTGTTCATCGTGTTCATCTTTCCTTGTGTTACTGTGCTGCTGTTGATATGTACTTGTGGTTTATTTTTGTCATCATCTACAGTACAGTGAGTTTATTGTATTGAATACCCTGGAGATTGTATATTTCTCATACTTTTGTGGTTTATTTGCCTTTACTGAATTTTGGTGTACTGGTGCGGGCATGAGTAATCAACTTGTCATGTCGTAAGTGTGCAATTTCTCCTCACTCTCGTGCAGCTCTCAGTTCTGGAATCAGTTATTTTCTTTTCCTTTTAACAGCATCTGTATTATGCCTCAATTATGGTTACATTTTGGTT
Organism: Vanacampus margaritifer; assembly: GCF_051991255.1. Lineage (NCBI taxonomy): Eukaryota > Metazoa > Chordata > Actinopteri > Syngnathiformes > Syngnathidae > Vanacampus > Vanacampus margaritifer. Next base: position 2,475,283 of record NC_135440.1, on the reverse strand, counting down.
CCCTTAAGATTCTTAGCTTTTTGTAGAATAACTGATTAGTCCTTAAATCTTTGCAGCTTCACTACCACCGGCCTTGGTCTTCTTTGTCTGTCCTCTCTAAATTTTCCTGTGTGATGGGCCCTTTGTATCTCAACTATTTGCTGAATTTTTAGGTTTTCAGTTATCACTTTTATAACCTTTCACTCCGTCTCAGTCCATGACTTTCCTGGTAACTCCAGAATTCCATCAAAGATTAATTTGTTTCTCCAAATAATCCATGTTGTCAGTGGCAACCAGCATACTATCACATACTTTGAAAACATCCGACATATTGTATAGCTTTGTTGTGCTCCATCTGTTTATTCTTGTCCATTTTTAAATCCTCCACTTCTTTTTGAGTGTATTGTAAGCTTATCTTTACCTCCTCCCGTGAGAGTGCATCTAATCTGTTGTTTGTTGAATCCACAATTATCAATAAGAAACTTCTGTTGTAGTAATGCTATGAACATGTCTTTTTGCTGTTGCATTAGTTCATTTACTTGAGTCATGGAGACAAACTCCTCGTCTGATTTCTGAGCAGCCTTTTGTGGTGCCATCTTGAAAGCCTACCTTTCAAAACTGGGGCCCTAGTTTTTCGTCGCTGAGTCCCATAATGACACGGCAGGCAGGCGGTGGCGATGAGGCCAGCAGGCAGGCCCGGCGAGCGTCGGCGATGAATCCAGCAAGCAGCGGCAACAAAGCCAACCAGCAGGCCTGGCAGCAGCGATGGAGCCAGCAAGCAAGCCCAACAGGCGGCGGCAATGAGGCCAACAAGCGAGATATATATATATATATATATATATATACAGTATATATATATATATATATATATATATATATATATATATATATATATAGTTGGACTGCAGTTTGTGCACTATGCAGTAGGACGATCATTTATTTGTTGGTACAAAACAAGAAAGTAATTACACATATAAAAATATTGACCAATTTAAAAAATAGAAACACTATAAGTTCCTTTTGGACCAAGCATAATTTAGAATAATATATATTAATTTATTTATTTATGTTGGCAAGAAACTTGAAGTTGGAGTGCAGCATGTGCATTGTGCAGTAAGACGATTATTTATTTTTTGGTCCAAAACAAGAAACTGATTAAAAGTAAAAAATTAAAAAAAAAAAATAACACGATAATTACGCAAGTTTCTTTTGGATGAAACAGAATTTATTAAATTTGTTATTTTAAAATCTAAAAAGGTGCAAATGTATAAATTTAAACAACTCAAAAATTAGTATTAATAATCTTTTTTTTTTTCTTTTTTTTTTTACAATTATCCTGTTTTTGTAATTGTGGAGTATAATTGAAATTGTAATTTAATTTCAATTAATTGCACAGCCCTACCTTAACATAATCAATCTAATTAAGGGACGTGTATACTATTGCTAATAAATGTTTACAGACTGCTTAACACTTTTCCCTGTGATCATGACGGCTTTTCATGATTTGTGTGAGTGTCAATGTTCTCATTTGCAATCACCTTCAGTATATATTTTTTTTCAAACAACATTGTTTAAAAACAAATCTCTGTCAGATATATATGACTTTCTTTTCCCATGAAAGGATTCTGTCTGTGTTTTTTATTTCTTGCTGTCTTGCTTATTTACAATATGTCTAAAAAGTATTTTTTTTTACCGTACCATCAACATTTTATAATGAACAGTAACAAATCATTTTACTGGGCAAATTATGTACAATGTGTGGACTGTATCAGGATTTAGTTATACGTAAATTAAAAGTAATTAAATTATGTGTTTAATTACTCTCATTTACAGTACTTGTATCACTAAAAATACATTTTATGTTTGGATTAATTAATAATGTAATTATTTTTAATAAATTTAATTATTAAACACACAACAATTGGTTTAACTGATACAAGTACTGTAAATGAGAGTAATTAAATACAAAAAAAACATAATCTAATTACTTTTGATTTAAATGCAACTAAATCCTAATACAGTCCACAAATTGTACATGATTTGCCTAGTAAAAGGATTACTGTTTATAGTAGAATATTGATGCTACAGTAAAATACAACACAGTGAAAGACTCATTGACATCTCTGATAAGAATGGATCTAGGAGTAGTTTTGCTCACCAACGCTCAATGTGATGCTGAGGATCCTCTGCCCCTCCCCACAAAAACAGGAGGAGATAACAGGCTGCTTACATGGGAGTTGTGGCCACAAGGACAAAGCTGCCAATCCCTGCCAACACAACTTCATGCCATGTAGCTGTAACTCTTTGATTTATTCTCATTTGCTCATCTACTAAGAGGACAAGTGGAAAATATCTGTAGGTGAGTTTATGTATATAATATTGTATTGATTTATATAATTTCACAAATTGATCATTGAAATAACGATATGAGAAATATAATTAGCATTGATATTTTGTTTGTTTGTTTGTTTTTTGTTTGTAAAAAAAAAAAAAAACTATCTTAAAACAAGTATTTTCGAACAGTGGTTCTCAAATGGGGGTACGAGTATCCCTGGAGGTCCGTGAGGCATTCCAGGGGGTATGCAAGATTTAAAAATTAAAATGATGTATTATAATTTTGTAAATATTTCAGGAAAATCTAAGTTAATGAAATACAATTTATATTTAGTAGGCTCAATATATTATTCAGTCTCCTCAAACCAGAATAGTTTGACCCAAACTGTCATATGCCAGCTACCTGTCAATCGTTTGAAAATTTGATTTCAATTTAATTACTTCTTTTTGAGAACAAATCTTTACTATGATCCCAAAGGATGATGATCCCACTTAATGGTGATACTATTTTTTTATGTGCACAAATCTCTATTTGTAGTTAATTATTTCCTTTAAAAAGATTTCCAAATAGTTCAAGAGAGACCACTGTACAAATGAAGTTCCAAAGTTTAATAAATCAGGCAATGGCACCATGCTCTATTTTTTGTTATTTTCAACCAACATTTTTTTTCACTGGTTAGGGGGTACTTGGCTGAAAAAATAATTCACAGGGGGCAGGTACATCACTGGAAAAACGGTTGAGAACCACTGTTTTAGAAGATAAACAATATACATTTCCTAACATGTACGGCTGTCTGATCTATGGAACATCACAGGTTTCTTCAAACGGAAAAATAATTGCCTATTTCCCCATTTTCACATCAGTCATCCCCTTGGGATCCAGAATCGCATCAGAAATTGAATGAATGAAAAATCATTAATTGAATGAATAATAAAACTGGGGATTAGCGTCTGCATACAATTAGAGGGAGAACACAAGAAAATGTGTGGAATTGTTTTATCACATACATTCAAGATCTAAGACTAATGCACAGCTTTATAAACATGTTTTTGTCGCCAATATAGTATAGGCCTATAGCAGGGGTCGGCACCCTTTGTACTCAAAGAGCCATTTGGAAATGCCTCTCAATAAAATCAAAGCCCTTGGAGCCACAACCCATTGTACATATAACACTGCAGATGCCATTGTGTGTAGTATACTGGATTGTGCAGTCAACTGTACTCCTCGTATTTAATAGACAAAAATCCAAACTCATCCAAATATTATCCACCAGCGCTGAAACAACAACGCAAACTGAAAAGCGCAATCTACTTCTGTGTGCAGCAGTCAGTGTTCTTCTGAGTGGGGGGGAAAAATAACTATTTCCAATCTGCTATCTTCGACAGTTTTTGCAGAGTATGTCTCTTGTTTTTTTTTAAATATTTTATCTTTGTTTTTGAAGTCCGAGAATAGATGTTTAGAAAGCTTAATGTTTCTTTGAGGTGCTGAGATGTTGGACGTGAGGTACGGCAGGTTTAAACGTTTTTTTAATTTTATGACAGAATACAAATTGACAATTCTTTAACAAATCTTATTAATGTAACAACAAATATATATATATACACACAAACAGGCATTCCTTTTTTTAACCATTTATTGAACATAGAAAAAGAATACAAATATCAGTCAATCCAATTTACATGAATCACATTTTTTTAAAGAAAAGAAAAACATAAAAAGAAAAATATTTAAGTATCTCCAGGAGGCAATTAAAAAAAAATTCTCCATGAATATTAATTATCAAATTAAATTAAATTTCTTATTTGTTGCAAATTTAAGAGACTTAAAATAATTTTCCATTTCAATCAGAATCAATTTGAATAAAAAATTACACTTATGAATATAGAATTTTCCCAATAAAACATACAAGTTAACCAATGTTTACATTTTTTTGTTCTTAGATTAAAAAAGGGTAATAATGTTTTTGCTTTCCAATATATTCTTGTTTTTTGATCCACACATAAAATAATTTTCAATATCCTTCCAAAAAGCAGCACTAATAGGGCAATCAAAAAATAAATGTGTTGCACGTTCTTTACAAAAATAACATTTGTCAACAATATTTATAAGAGGTGAAACATACATGTTTGTTGGGTAAATATGTAACATTTTTAAATGTAGTTCTCTAACTCTATTTGTAATGAAGAACTTAAAAGGAACAAGCCATGCTTTACTCCAACTAATATTCCTAAACTGAGTATTCCCCAAAAAGTTCCCATGCGGCATCATTTTTAAACTTTGTATAGAAATTCTCTGATGTGTTTATTGATACATTTGTTGCTTAAAATGTCCATACCATTTATATAAAGAATATTGCTACTCACTGGTTGATAATTTTGGTTATTATAACCTTTCATTAACTGTATTATTCCACTAGGGATGGAATTTACCACTATATGAAACTCTTGGACTTTGCCATTATAGTTAAATAAGTCTTTAACAAAAATAATGTTTTTATTATATATAGATATAATAATTTAGTATATAATGATTTGTTCTTTTTAGGAATACATTTATTGTTCCAAATAATAGAGTTATGTGAGGAAAAATTACAAGTGTGACACATTTTCCTTGCCAACAGCGCTTATTGATACAACCCTGACAATTTAACAGGTAGCTTCGAGACGTTATAGTTTGCACAACAACAAAAATTTAAGATCTCCTTAATTGTTGAAAATGTTATATGGACTAAAATACCATAAAGATCCTGGAGCTGTCATACATTCTTTTACCCACTTCACTTTAAATGTGTCATTCAAGTCCATGAAGTCCAAGGGTTCAAATCCACCACTTTTGGTGCAGATAACAAGGTTTTCTTCAGATGATGGTTTCTTCTTCCATACAAAATTAACAAACATTATATAAATGTTGTTGCTTATGGAGTCACTGACATCAAGAGAAAGCGCAGGGTATACAAATCTAGAAACACCTTCTGCTTTAGTCAAAAGAACTCTTCCCAAAATTAACAAATCTCTTTGAAGCCATAAATTCAATATTGTTTTAGTTTTTTGTAATCTGGAGGAGAAGTTTAAATGTATCTCCTTAACATTCCTACAAACATGGACACCAAGATATTGAACACATTTTTTTAACAGGAATGTCACATAGAGTTTGCACATCCGTTTGAAATAAACACAAAATTTCACATTTTGATTTATTAAGTTTTAACCCAGAAGCAGATGAAAAATCATCGACCAATGAAATTGCATTCTCAATTTGCTGTTTGTCTCTAAGGACCAATGCAGTATCATCTGCTAATTGAGTCAGTCTAATTTCCTTATTAAAAATTGATAAACCTGTGATAACCGGTCTATTCGGGAGATATAAAGACACAATTAGAAATAAAAATGGGGATATTGGACAACCTTGACGGACGGACCTCAGGACAGGAAACCTATTAGTAATATTTGGATATAATATGACTCAACTGTTGATCTATGCCTTTATAAAACATTTCAATGATTGATACGAAATTTTGACCAAAACCAAAAGTTTTTAAAGCTTCAAATAAAAATTAATGTTCCACCGTATCAAAGGCTTTGTAAAAATCAAGAAAAACTATAAGGGAATCATTATTAATATACTCAGAGTAATCTAATTATTAAGTGTGTGTGTGCGTGTGTATGTGTGTGTGTGTGTGTGTGTGTGTGTGTGTGTGTGTGTGCGTGCGTGCGTGCGTGTGTGCGTGCGTGCGTGTGTGCGTGCAGAGGATCCCAAAGCAGACGAACGTAACTGCAAAAAATACTACATTTTAATCTAACAAAAGGCGCATGGAACAATCCAAGGAAAACAGCTAAATTCAAAGTAGCAAACAAGTAACCAAAAGCGAGACACTAAAATACTCTATCAAAAATTAAAGGCGCGCGAGGGTACAGAAGCACTGCAGACTGGAATAATGTAAAGTAACAAAATAAAATACAAAAACACAAGGAATACTACAATATATAATGTTAAAGTGCAACTCAGGACGCGCGAGTGGACTGAGCCGCTGCGGACTGGAGAACTAGGAAAATAAACGAGGTCGTAACACAAAAACTAGCAGAACTATGGCGAGACAGCGACTCAAGAGTCGCGTTGGCAGCAAGCAAGGTAGCAGTGCGAAAATAGCCCGACGTCTCCTGTCGGCAGACACCAGGCTTTTAAACCCTGCTGATTGTGACAGGCAGCAGATGCGCCGCAGCAGACCTTGCCAACGTCAGTCACCATAGCCACTGGAAAACAAGGAAGATAAACTAAACAGCAACACAAGCCTCACAGATCGCAACACTAATAAGTCAAGCACGAGCCTTACATTCGCACTAATGTGGCGGTTTAACAAAAATCCAGTTTAAGTTTCCCCTATAATCTCATCAAGAACCTTTTTTAGTCTGTTAGCATATATCAGAGAAATAATTTTATAATCTATGTTCAAGAGTGTAATAGATCTCCAATTTTCTATATATAAGTGATCTTTTTCAGGTTTAGGGATCAAGGTTATACTTAGGTTCATATCAAGGTTCATACTTGTAGACATTCCTCCCTTAATAATGCATTCTTTATATAATTCTAAGATATGATCTTTGATAACTTCCGAAAAATGTAAATAGAACTCCTCTGATAGTCCATCATTACCTGGGGATTTCTGTTTTTTCATTCCGCAAAGAGCCTCAGATATTTCAAGTATTGTAATTGACTGTTCACATTTGAACTGTTCTGAAATATTTGCTGTGAATTCTTTGACCGATCTAGTAAATCTATCCCAATCACTGATGCAATTGTTTGATTTATATAAATGAGTGTAAAACTCTCCTACATGATTTAAAATGTCTAAGTGATTGGTGGTAATATCATCATTTATCTTAAGCGCCAAAATATTATTTCTTTTTTGGTTACGTTTCTCCAGAGCAAAAAAATAACTAGTTTCTCTCGCCTAATTATAACCACTTAGCTCTCAACCTCACAAAGGCACCTTTAGCCATATTAATATATGCATTGTCTAAATATTCTTTAATTTTTTCAATTCAATCTCTCCCTCCTCTGACAAATTATCTTTAGCTAACTGACTTGCCTTGAATTTAAAGTATTCCCCCATAATTTATTCTCTTGTCGTTTAGAGCCGATGAAAGCAATAGAAATCAATTTATGATCAGATAATGGAGCAAAATCCTCAGAGCATTCTAAAATAAATTGTAAACATGAAGGTGAAATAAACCATATGTCAATCCTTGATTGCAAAGATCTATTACTGTGACTCTAAGTCAACTCTTTCTTTTCAGGATTTAAAAATCACCATACTTCTATTATTGACAATTGTTCACTGACAAAAAAACAGTGCATTTAAATTGAGTGTGTTGGGATATTCTTATCGGAGCTCTATCTACAAGATCATCAGGAGCGTCATAATCTCCCCCAAGTATCAAGTGGGCTCCCTCATATTTCACTTAAAGTATTTCAAGTTTCCCACACAATAGTGTACACATGACTTTAGCTTGATTGTTTTTGTTATGATTATACAAATTAAAAACAATAAAGAAGGTGTTATCCAATTTGAAAACCAGAATTATCCATCTGCCCTCATCTGAGTAAAAGGTCTCAATAATATTACCATTCAATTTGTTAAGGGTAACAGCGACCCCTGCTGACTGTTGTGTAGCATTACAAAAAATAACACGAATTGCCCCATTGTGCTTTCCAATATTTTTCATCCTTTTCACTTGAATGAGTCTCTTGTAAAAAATAAAAATCAAATCTGCATTTTTTCCATCTACAAAACATGAAAATAGCCTTCCTTTTAGGGTTGTCACAAATACCTCTAACATTAAGAGAAATAATCTTTAAGGAACTAAAATGTAAATCTGACATATGGAGAATTTACAGAAAAAGAACAAAAAGGAAAATAATGCAAATTGGTTGTCTGTATAAAATTACTAGAAAATTTAAACTAGCTGAAACACTAAATAAAGGGGATACTTTCTAAGAAACTCTAATGATAATCACTTAACAATAGCAACTGCAAAACTTTTCTTCTTTGAAAGTGAACATCTAACTAGTAGGAACATACCAACAACATCCTATCATATGGAAATTTTACCAAGTGAGTTAGTAAACCATGTAATTGACCATCAGTTTCTAGCAGTGTGTCTCACTTCATCAATTATAGTCACAGGTCCAATCCACTTTGTCTTCTTTCCTTCACCTTGGGCTTGCTTGACAAGCGGCCACAGTTTATTTCTGCATTGTCTCTCCATGTGGGTTAGACCTGCTGCCATTCGAAGGTTGAATTTCTACATCACGTCGTCCAAACCTTGTGCTGAAAGGTACGCATTGTGAACTGGATGATGATAGGCCTCGTGAAGTTATCTTTCATCCGTCCAACTCTGTGTACGGTATCCACCCTGAATCCAAGCTTTTCTTTTTCCTTTGGGATGATTTGAGCAATGACAGCCATCACCTCCTTCCGCACATCTTCTTTGTCATTCTCACGCAGGTTCATAAGACGTGGATTCCAGCGACGACTGTACCTTTCAGCCTCTTCTTGCCTTTCTTGAAGTGCAAAACTCAATTAGTTTCTTCACTGTATCATGAGTCTCTTTGCAGTGTATCTCAATACTTCTCACATTTTCCTGCACGGCAACAATCTCTGCCGCATTTTTAAGGACCATTTCCTCAAACTTTAAGAAACAGTCATTTAGCCCATTATTGGCCTTTCAGCCTATCACCATTAGGCACACTTTCTTCTTTCATTTCAGCAACCTCTTGATGGGACTTATTTGCGTTTGGACTTTAAATAGGATTTAGAGGAAGAGGTGTACATAAACTTGGAAGAGAATCACAAGTTTCCATGTCCGTGAGAGGACCACACTTTTTTCTTGTTTCTCTTTTGGCCATCTTGTTAGCACTGCTACTGGTACTAGTTAGCTTCTCAGACGCGATTTGAAAGCACCTCTGTTCTGTCTTTCTTGGTAAAGCGTTCCCACAAACAATGCACGATGAACAAGTATATTGTGTAACCTTTCAAACAATGTTAAACCCCTTTGCGGGCCTGATCCGGCCCGCGGGCCGTTTGTTTGACACCCCTGCTTTAAAGTTAGCAAGAGATTTGCAAATTCGAAGTTATGGGCTCAATAACATAATAACTAAGCATCATTAAAATGCAAATGTTTCTGTCTAACCACAATAATATAGGCAATGACCTACAAGTTGATATGAGTTCATTTTGAATGCACCTACTTGTCATTGGAATGAGGAATATGACATTGTTTCTTATGAAGGGATGAAGGACAGTGCGCAGGGATCGTCAACTAACTAAGGTTCTTCTGCTTCTGCTTCTTTCTATTAATGACGGATTGCAAGCAACATATTTGTGCATACCGCCATCTACTGTTCAACAGTGTATAGCACTTATTCTCCACCTATAATCTTAAAACACAGTTTAGTCGCCCTCAAAAATTCAAAAATTCATGTATTATTATTCACACATTAATGTGTTTAATTTTCTGTTCCTATTCACTTGCATACATTTGCCTAAATCCTGCTAGGTAGCTCCTAATTGGTTAGTTTTTAGTCAAGTGATAGACAGTATTTTTTTAAATAAAAAACTATACTAACTTTACTGGCAGTCATATGAAACAATTAAAGTGCAGCTCACAACAAAGCAATAACATAACAGGATTAACAGAGAAAAAAGTACTCAACACATACACACACATACACACGCATACACATGATATACATTAGAGGTTATCATATATTTGAAGGTCTTTAAGTGCTTGCCTCAGGGATCAGCAATTTTATATGTCATATGTTTCAAGGACTTGACAGTTATTTTACAACTGTTTCTTAAAAGCTGTGAATATGGGCTTTACCATAAGCCATTTACAAGTATGGTCAAAGTATTTTGTTAGTAATGATATAGTATTTATTACCAAAAAAAAGACACAACCAGATACTTTTATTTCTTGATTACCGAAGTATTCCAAAACATCATGATTGTACATGCTAATGTAAAAAAAAAAAAAAATCATGTGAGTGACAACATGCTTATGCTACAACTCAAATTTTGTGCAAAAAAAACAAAACAAAACTTTTTCCTTTTTTGAGAACTTTGGGGTTGTTATTGCTGCTCTATAACTCCATGATTGTACATCGTCATGTCTCCAAACTCACATCACACATGGATAGGGACCTTCTGCTTCTACTACAACTCTTTTTTCAGCAAAATAACACTTAATGTAATTTTCAGAATATTTTGGTTGTCATTACAGTTCAATAAGTTAATGATTGTACATCGTCGTGTCTCCAAACTCACATCACACATGGATGGAGACCTCCTGCTTATACAACAACTCTTATTTCATCAATAAACACTTATTGTATTTTTCAGATTTTTTGTTGTTGTTAATGCTGCTCAATAACTTTATTGTTTTACATTGTCATGTCTCCAAACTCACATCACACATGGATGGAGACCTCCTGCTTCTACCACAATTCTTATTTCATCAAAATAACAGTTCCTGAATTTTTCAGAATTGACCAATGATTAACGTCCTTATAACTTCATTAACTCTTTCACTGCCACTGATGTTTAAAGACGTCAAGTAAAAACCTACGGAGGGCTGCCAATGACGTCAAAAGACGTCATCCAATTATTATTATTATTTTTTTGAAACGGGTGGGGGGAAGCCTTTCCGCATCTGTGGTGAAAGTTTCAATTAGGTCTGTAGTGCCTAAGGACTATTTTTGTCCCCTAGAGGGCAGCGATGTCTTTTGACAAGATCGGGTGGGCGTCAGTAGAGGCGGAGCTAGAGCGTCGAGCAGGAGATCAGAATGGAAAACAAAGGAAAAATGGCGACCGGTTGCGAGGAGCTCACGTCCGAGCCGTTTTTTTCAAAGACCAAAAGCATCGACCAGCGCTAAAAGAGCACATTGATGACAACGATGATCATCATCGATGATGATGATGAGGGTGATGACTCCGTGGATGGAAAGCATTGACGCGGCAGTAGGAGACGTGGGGGGGGCTAGATGGCTGAGGAGGAAGTGGTGCCCGTTTGCAAAGCAGCTCTACACTTACAAGACGAAAGGCATCGACCAATGCTAAAAGAGCACATTGATGACGACGATGATCATCATCGATGATGATGATGGTGAATCCGAGCTTGACGGCGAAATTGGAACCGCTGATGCGGCGGCTATGACGGCGTCATAAACGCGCAGCACAACCGAGCACGCACAGGCGGACGTTCGATCGGACGACGGAGAGTGCCCCGAGTCCAATGCATATTCATCGGAGGAGTGTGTACAGTCTGCTACTTGCTATTTATTCCCCGGAAAAAAAGGCGGTCAAGAAAGTGTAACGTTTGCACGCGAAACGGACAAAGTGAAAGTAAACTGTTGTGCGAGTCCAGCGGCGTCTCCTTGCACGCAGGAGAGCGTTACAAAAAGAAAAACTGTATTTGAAATTTGAATGGTTGAATGGAAATAAACGTATTTTGCAATCAAAAAACACTTTTTCATTGTTGGTGAAAGCGTTTTACAGAAGTAAAGCACTATTTAGGTGTTTGTGGCATCATTCATGGACAAAAAGAAGTGTACAATTCACTAGAGTGCATGAAATAAGCTCTTTTTCTCCGTTTTTTGTTTCAAAACAGAGAATGTCGGTGAAAGTAACCATTTTCTATTGTTGATTACTGAAGAACGGAATAAGGTAGAAACTAACTTTTTTTTCTGATAAAAGATGAGAGTCCAATCTTTCATTTGGTAGTATGTGTGTTTCCATAGTCCAAAGACAACATTTTCTGTGGACCTTGAAAGATCAGTCAAAATGCTTAAATCGGCTGGCACTGGGAACAACCCGTTTCTGAAAACGTCTGGCAGTGAAAGAGTTAACTGCGCCACACAATGCATTCTGGGAACAATATACATGCAAAACAGGTAGATTCAAAGCGTCCAGAACTCAGACAGGCAAAGTGTTGCCGCATTTACTTTTGTGTTATTTTTTGGAACAATATGCTTACAATTGAGCTCCCTAATTTAGGGCTGGCCCACAAATAGCAAAAATCTGCATATAATTGATGGCAATTGTTTGTAAGTTATATACCATTATTTTACCGGTCCACTTGGTAATACATTTTCCTCCAATGCGGCCCTTGAGCTAATATGAGTTTGGTACCCCTGGTTTATCCTATTTGTTAAATGGAATTTAATGCTTTCTGTCTTTGTCACAAATCCTCGTGGGTGAGCGTTCATCACAGTTTTTCACCAAAATCTGAGCAGTTTGTCATTGACTAACATGTAGATATTGCACTAGTGATTTAACTATGTTCAAGCGTTATTTTCTCTTAGTATTTTTAGATTTGGTCTCAGGACAAGTAAATTTACTCAGAAACTGCATGTTTTAGTATTTTGTATTTTGTATTTGATGAAGTAAAATGCCCTTCAATTCTGGAAGAATAGAAACTGGTTTGATCACTGGACGTTTAATTTAGTCACAGCCTATGTGTGTCCCTTTCAGAGATGGATAGAGTAACCAAAAATTGTACTCAAGTAAGAGTAGCGTTACTTCAAAATAATATTACTATTATGAGTAAAAAAAAGTATTTGCTGAAAAGAATAAGAGTAACTGCTTGAAGAAAAAACATTTATTTTTAAAAACAATGTCAGCAGACAGACAAAAACAAAATTATGTGCAAATGCTGGCGTCTTCAAATCACAAAATAAAAATAATAATAAAATTGTTTTGTTTGAACAACAGTGCAAGCAGACACGTTAGTTAGCCCAAGCATGCACAGTCCATTCACAAATTTCGGTGTAAGTTGCTCGGTGCTGCCTCCCAGTCTAACGACCATTAGTGGCAGTTTCTTAAAGCAAAAGCACCAGGACGTCATCTTTCAGTTGACTCTTTTGGGTTCTCATCATGCCTGCCAGTCTTCAACCAGGCCCGCATTAACTGGAGGGAGACAGGGGCTAGTTGTAGCACTTTGTATACTTATATATATTTTTGGGGAATCAATACATTATATATAAACAAAATGTATACCAGATGAAAGACCAAAGTCTTGGGTATATTTTTGTTTAATTCATGTAATTTTCATACCTTTTGTCAGGGCAGAGTTATAAGCCATTAAATGCAGGGAGTGAACATGTGACATGTTGCCCCACCAACGGGTAAGTTGTCACACTATATGGGGTAAGACGTCACATTGGATTTTGCAACTAATAAAACAAGAACAAAATTATTCTTATTCTTATCCTGTTTTTTGTTTGTTTGTTTTAACAGCCAGATAAGATGTTTATCATTGAACTTGAAAATTTATCATAGTCATTGAGCAAACATTACCAAAATATTATGAAATAGACTAGAAAATGCAATTTCTGGAGAAATTGCGTGTGAAGGCTGTAAGACTGAATGAAAACCTGTGGAATTATTTTATATGATATTGAATGATATTGAATGACATGGAATGATATGCAATGACCTGACATGAGCTGAACATGCTTAAGTTGGAATGGTTTGAATTCATCCAGAAATCTGGAATCAGTTGAAGGAAGAAAAATAGCAGAAAAATAAAATTAAAGTAGCAAGAAACAAGAAAACAAGGAAAGAAGGAAGAAATCAAGTGAGCAATGGAGGAAGGAGCAAGTAATCAAGTAAGCAATGAAGTAAGGAACATAGAATCGAATAGTAGTAGTAGTTAGTTGTTGTTGTAGTAGAAGTAGTAGTACTTGTAGTAGTAGAAGCAGTAGTACTTGTAGTAGTAGTAGTTGTTGTAGTAGTAGTAGCAAGTACATGTAGTAGTAAAAGCAGTAGTACTTGTAGTAGTAGTAGTACTTGTAGTAGTAGCAAGTATTTGTAGTAGTAGAAGTAGTAGTACTTGTAGTAATTGTACTTGCAGTAGTAGTAGTAGTACTTGTAGTATTTGTAGTAGTAGCAAGTACTTGAAGTAGGAGAAGCAGTAGTACTTGTAGTAGTAGTACTTGAAATAATAGTAGTACTTGTAATAGTACAAGTACTTGAAGTAGTAGAAGCAAAAGTACTTGTAGTAGTGGTAGTAGTACTTATAGTAGTAGTACTTTTAATAGAAGCAGTAGTACTTGTAGTAGTAGTAGCAGTTGTAGTATTAGCAAGTACTTGTAGTTAGTAGTAGAAGCAGTAGTACTTGTAGTAGTAGAAGCAGTAGTATTTGCAGCAGTAGTAGTAAGTAGTAGTTAGTTGTAGTAGTAGAAGTAGTACTTGTAGTAGTAGTAGTAGTACTTGTAGTAATAGTAGTACAAGTATTTGAAGTAGTAGAAGCAGTAGTATTTGTAGTAGTAGTAGCAGTTGTAGTAGCAAGTACTTGTAGTAGTAGAAGTAGTAGTACTTGTCGTAGTAGAAGCAGTAGCGACTTGTAGTAGTAGCAAGTATTTGTAGTGGTAGAAGCAGTAGTACTTGTAGTAGTAGCAAGTACTTATAAGAGTAGTAGTAGTTGTGAAGTTGCTTAAAACAGTAGTCTTAACATTATGTGTATTTTAAAGAATATCCTGTATATATTTTTATGTTTTTATATTATCAACTGTCGTTTAGAGGCGGCGCCTAAGGCGCGGCTCAACTTGCTCAAACTGTTCTTTGTTTTTCCATGACATATGAAAACAGAAACTTAACCATGTTTATATGAAACTGAAACTTAACTGTAATAAAAGCGACTTGTGGCCGGGGGAGGAGAGGAAGTCGGACGGAGCCGAGCGTGAGTCAACGTCTCACGTCTCCCCTTCTCTCCCCAGCCGCGGTTGCATTGAAACAAAGCACAGCCTCTGCCTCGTTTTTCCTTTGTGCACGGTCGGTAACTAAGGGGATCTGTAATATCAGACCCAACATTTAACTGGTGCCGAAACCCGGGACCTGCATCTGGACGGACGACCGCCGCCGAACCGAGGACACCGAGAATCTGTCGACAGCGTCTCCCCTTGCGGGACGGGTCTCCCCGCTCCGGCCCCGGCCGTTCGCCCGGACACCGGGTCCTGCGAACCAGACCGGCACCGAGGACTAACAGGTATTATGCTGTTTAATTATCACGATTTACACAAAAGTTTGAAAAAGGAACACTAAATATACTGTAGAAGTAACATAAAATAGAAAAGTGGGGAGTAAAAGCAAAGCGCTTGGGCGTTGGCCCGTGAAGATAGAAAAACCCATGGTATATATGATCCGGGCATCAAAGGGATCACGGTTTTATTAGATGAGATCCATAATACTTTTATTGACTAGTTTTTAACTTGTTAAATAAAAGTGTAGTTTTCGGGTGCCCGGGTAGAGGAAATTAAACGTTGCCGTAAATACGTAATCATTTACACCTCCCCACTCATTGTTTACCAAAATATCTGTGTTCAATATAACTAAGATTTATCAGGTCAGAACAGAACTGACTGCGATTAAAAATAATCGCCTAAAACACAAAACATGGTTTTAAATTAGAAAATGGTGCACCACAGAAAAGAGTGTGTGTGTGTGTGTGTGTGTGTGTGTGTGTGTGCGTGTGTGTGTGCGTGTGTGTGTGTGTGTGTGTGTGTGTGATAAGGAAAGGGAGTAACTGCTGCCCGCTCCGGAGTAGAAACAATGGGCCAGTCATTGAGAAAAGAAATAGAACAACACCAGGATGTTAAGTTTATTGCAAGCTTTGACGCTAATGCGTGCAAGTATCTGGAATCCTGGGTGACCAAGTATGATTTTAACCCGTCTTTGAGAGATGTCAGGAACAAAGAGGAAGTTAAGAAAAGTTTAGTGGAGAAAAGAGCAAAGAAGATTAAAAAGGGAAAGAATGTAGAAAAATTGGAAGCACAACTACGTGCTGTTGAAGTGTGGATAAAACAGTGTAAAATGAGGGCAGAAAGCATTTTGGAAAGTGAGAAAAGAAAAAAGGAAAAGACAGAAAGAAAAATGTACCAGATGAAGATAAGACCAACGGAGGAAACCGGCGCCAGACGAAGAGACAACGGAAATGCACCAGCTGAAGTGCAACAGCAAAATGATCCAGAAGAGGAAGTAAACGTCAACCAACAGCGGGAACTGCCTACCCCGTCTACCTCCTCCCCAAACTCCACCTCCACGAGTTTTGGGGACGGAGCCTCCCCTCCTATTGGAAGCCGTACAAGATCAAACAAACCAACAGCAGACGTCCTGGCTGCAACAACAAAATTATACCCAGACATCCAGCAGGTGGCAACATATCCCATGGTAGCTGTAGCCAACCCAGCTTATGGAATGCCAAACCCTGGCCAACCCGCCCATCCACAGACCTTGCTGCTCTATCGCCCATGGACTGAAGAAGAAAAAGTAGCCGCATGCGCATCAGTTCCTCCCATTGAAGATAACGTTGAAAAATGGGCAGCTGCAATTAGAGAACTACATGGATCCTATCACCTCAATGGCAATGAATTACTAAGCGTCCTACGTCTGACCGCAGGACATCGAGTCGGAAGATTCCAAGGAGCCTTTGCTCCAGCCAACCAACGAGGCCAGGTCTACCAACCAGGCCAAGAACTAGACAACGCCCTAAATACTCTTTTAGAAAGAGCCATCGCAGTGTTCAAGAAACCACCTGATTTAACTAAAGTCCGCCAATGCCGCCAAGAACCTGAAGAAAGCGCACAAAATATGTGGACCGCCTCCAAGACGTACTGGAACTACATGGTGGCATCGAAGAAAGCACTGAGGCACAAAGCACATACCAAACATTACTGCGGGCAACATTCCTGGATGGACTAGTGGACGGTACAGTCAATTTTATCAAGAAACATTACCACACCTGGAGAACTGCCCCGGTGAATGATCTCGTAGCTTGGGCCTCACACGCTGAAGACCTAAAAAGACAAAAAGCGCAATCATCAGTCTTCAATGCCATGCACACATTTTTCAACATGCCTCTCCTCCACCTTCTGGACCAATTTACTACCAAAACCAACCCAATCGGGGTAGAGGACGTGGACGCGGAAGAGGAAGAGGCCGACCAGCCACCAGACAGGATGTGTGCTACAATTGTGGCAAGTACGGCCACTTCGCCCGAGATTGCCGCTCCAAACAAAAAATTGAGACCCCAAAATCTGACCACTGGGATCCAACCGAATGACGCGAGCAGGAAAGGTCAAGTGATGAAAACCCTGATGACACCAGAACGATCGTCGAGGTGCTTGACCTGACAGTCCTGTTTAGCCAGATGTCCTCTATTGACCCAGCAGTAAGAAAACTAGGCTTAGGGCCATTTACTACAACATTGAAATTCATTGTGGATTCAGGAGCACAATCCTCCGTGATCACTGATCTACCAACAGGTGTCAAATTGTCAAAAAGCACAATAATGGTCATAGGAGTGGGAGGTAGACCAGCCATCCATTACTTTACCGAACCACTGACCATTATTGATGAAGACGGAACAGAATACCCAGATCAAACTTTCGTTTACGTGCCTCGTTGTCCTGAAAACCTCATCGGACGAGATTTGATAAAAACCATGAGCCTTGTATTAATGGTCGAAGGCTCTAGCATGGTCGTGACAAAAAGAGGACAAGAAACACCAATGCAGATGTTAGTACTAGAAGGAAAAGACAAACCACGCCCATTCTACAGTCTGGATCCGATCCAAAAAGGTCCAACATCAGTAACAAACAATCTGCAACAGATGCCAGAACAAATCCTACCAAATTCAAATTGGGTGCCCCAAACCACGTACCCACTTCACTCCACCATCCGCTTCGCCCCGAACAAAGAGGACAGAGACTTCTTTGATCAATGGTCCCGATTGACAACCATGCGGGCCCAAATAAAGGACCTAATTTGGGACGAACAGGCAGGATGGATGGCAGCCACAGTAATCTTTCCAGATTACATATATGCATTAACCACATATGAAGGCTTTGGCATTCCCTTCCACATTTCACTGGCAAAACCAACAGGCTGCAGATGGAAAGACATAGGATCAAAAATAAGAGATGTAACATGGTCCGAACAACGACTCCCGTGGGCTCCATGTCAAGATGGAAGATTTAAACGCATCATGTCATCAGGAAACGTGGTCTGGAGGAAAAAACTTTACCTTTTAACTGGGTGACAACATTTGTCCCCAGCACCCACCTAAGTACATGACATCCGGAGGAAACCACGATCCTGGCACTAAAAGACGCCATGGATCAAATACCACCTCAGCTGTGGTCAGCGTCAAAAACCGATGTGGGCCTAATGACCACAGCCACAGAAGTAACAATTGAACCAAGAACAAACTATCGCCCACGAATCAATCAATACCCACTCAAACCTGATGCCAAAGAAGGAATCACACCAGTAATCATGAACATGGTAAAAGCTGGAGTGCTCATAGAAGCCCCCAAGGTAACTTGTAACACTCCAATCTTTCCAGTAAAGAAAGCAGACACCACGACCTGGCGAATGGTCCACGACTTAAGAGCCGTAAATCAGGCAGTAAAACAGAGAGCCCCCTGCGTCCCCGACCCCCACACTCTACTCAATGCGCTGAAGCCACAACAGAAATGGTTCACAGTAATTGATCTAAGCAACGCCTTCTTTTCCATCCCATTGCACGAGTCTGCCCGTCATTGGTTTGGTTTCACCTTTAATCAAAAGAAGTACACCTATACGAGACTACCCCAAGGCTATGCAGAGAGCCCCACCATTTTCTCTCAAGAAATCAACAACTGTCTGAGCCTCCATGAACACAGTGAAACCACTCAAATCTTGATTTACGTAGATGACATTCTCATCGCCAGTCCAACCAAAGAAGAAAATCAAGAAGAAGCAGTGAAATGTGTCAACACCTGGCAAAGACAGGAAACAAAGCCTCACTGACCAAACTACAGTGGACTCAGACCGAAGTAGTTTTCTTAGGTCACATCATATCGGCAGAAGGAAGAAAACTAACCTCTGATCGGAAACAAGCTATCCTTGATGCCCCCAAACCAAAGACCAAAAGACAGATGATGGCCTTCCTAGGCCTAGTGAACTTTTGCCGTCTATGGGTTCTGGACTTCGCCGAAATAACGCAACCACTGGTGGATTTAATTTACCGAGAAGACATCGCCCTGGCCGATCCCATCACATGGACGAAAGAAGCTAATGAGAAGTTCAATCAGATAAAACAGACCATCACAAGCACAGGCCCCTTGGGCCTACCCGACTACAAGAAACTGTTCACCCAAACAGTGGACTGCAAAGACGGATTCATGACATCCGTCCTACTCCAACAACATTGAACTCACCCCAGAAGGCCTCTACCACAAAGAAGACCGACCAGTCATCCCCCGCAGTCTGTTCCACGCAGTAGCCACATTGAGTCATGGGAAGTCCCATGTCTCAACAGGAGGGATGATATCTATGGTAGAACAGACAATGACAATACCACAGGGCTTACAAACCTATTTTAAAACTTTTTGTAGGTCATGTATGGTGTGTTGTCGTCACAATGCTCAGGGAAACTTAAGACCACAGAGAGGGAAATGCCCAGTGGGCTCCTACCCATTTGAAGTTTTACACATGGACTTTATTGAACTACACAGAAGTGGTCAGCACAAGTACTGTTTAGTGTTAGTAGACTCACTAACTAAATGGGTTGAACTTGTTCCTTCAAAACATCCAAACGCCCTCACAGTAGCTAAAGCTATTTGTAAACACATAATACCAGAACATGGCATTCCACGAGTCTTGTGGAGTGATAACGGTAGCCATTTTGTAAATACCATCGTTGACAATATGGCCATCCATTTAGGGATCACCCTAAAAAATCATTGTGCATACCATCCACAGAGCGCAGGCTTAGTTGAACGGACCAACGGTACTATTAAACTAAGACTCAAAAAGACCATGGAAGAAACCAAAAAACCATGGCCTGAGTGTTTATCTCTAGTAAAAACTTACATGAGAATAACGCCAAACCCACAAGGGATCACGCCCTTTGAGGCAGTAACAGGCAGACCCTTTGTGCTCCCCTTATGGGAAAATCAGCCATGGTCAGACAAAACAGGAGAGGCAGATCCACTGACTAAATGGTTATGTGACTTGTTTAAAGAACGGACTGTGTCAAGAGCAAATGATCTGCCCTCTACCTCTCTTCCCCCTGCACAGGAGACGGTGACCCCGGGTGACCTGGTGTTGGTGAAGGTGATAAAAAGGAAAACATGGTCGAGCCCACGCTGGGACGGCCCATTCGTTGTTCTCCTGACCACACCCACCGCTCTCAAAATCGCTGAGAGAGAGATGTGGATCCACCAGAGTCACTGCAAAAAGGTCACCGAACTCAAATAAGGGATTACCCCCTGATTCTTGTCAAAAAGAAGAAGAACAAAGGAGAAGATGACCCTTTTTCAGACATTGTTTGGACTTTGATCATTATAATGTTTATCTTATTATGTGTTATTTGTTCCGGCTGTATTGTCCCAATGTCTAAGAGGTTAGTCGCCCGTATGTTCGTGGCCCAGATGTATCAATATAACTTACTACGCGTAGAGGATTATGTTGACACTGTGGAGACCGACACAAAAGTGTGACCCTCATCTTATTGTGTTTTCCTAACTTCAAATTCAGTTCCATTCTCAGACCAAGAGGTTCTCGTCACCGTGCGGTGGGGGAGTTATGGAATTTTTTCCCTTTAAGTTAAGGGTTTTCGCCATTTCCTGAGAATGGTTCAAATGTTGTGAATCTATTAATGAAGTAATACTGAGAAAACTTAATTGTTTTAGTATTTACTGATGTCCTTTTAAATCCACAACAGGAGGAAATGTGAAGTTGCTTAAAACAGTAGTCTTAACATTATGTGTATTTTAAAGAATATCCTGTATATATTTTTATGTTTTTATATTATCAACTGTCGTTTAGAGGCGGCACCTAAGGCGCGGCTCAACTTGCTCAAACTGTTCTGTGTTTTTCCATGACATATGAAAACAGAAACTTAACCATGTTTATATAAAACTGAAATTTAACTGTAATAAAAGCGACTTGTGGCCGGGGGAGGAGAGGAAGTCGGACGGAGCCGAGCGTGAGTCAACGTCTCACGTCTCCCCTTCTCTCCCCAGCCGTGGTTGCATTGAAACAAAGCACAGCCTCTGCCTCGTTTTTCCTTTGTGCACGGTCGGTAACTAAGGGGATCTGTAATATCAGACCCAACAGTAGTACTTGTAGTAGTAGCAAGTACTTGAAGTAGTAGAAGCAGTAGTACTTGTAGTAGTAGTAGTAATAGTTGTTGTAGTAGTAGTAGTTGTAGTAGTAGCAAGTACTTGTAAGAGTAGTACTTGTAGTAGTAGCAAGTACTTGTAGTAGTAGAAGCAGTAGTACTTGTAGTAGTAGTAGTACTTGTAGTAGAAGCAGTAGTAGTAGTAGAAGCAGTGGTACTTGTAGTAGTAGAAGCTGTAGTAGTAGTAGTAGCAGTAGTAGTAGCAAGTGTGGGAAGGGCGACAATTGGCCAAGATGGCCGCCACCCTTGAGAATTGTAAAAAAAAAAAAAAATGGTATCCAGGAGAGGAATGCAAAAAGACAGATGGTGTTTGACTTTGCAAAAAGAATGGAAATGGCTGCCGTGAATACTTCCAGAAAAAGCAGGAACATAGGGTGACCCGAGAAGGAAAACTTTTGGTTGGACCTTGATGTAATGATGCAGAGCATCCCTAGAAGTGAGAGAGTTGTCATTGCTGCAGACTTCAATGGACACGGTTCAGAAAACAGAGGTGATGAGGAGGTGATAGGCAAGTTTGGTATCCAGGAGAGGAAGGCAGAAGGACACATGGTGGTTGACTTTGCGAAAAGAATAGAAATGGATGTCGTGAATACTTTCTTCCAGAAGAGGCAGGAACATAGGGTGAAGAGTGGAGGTAGGAGTACACAGGTAGACTACATCTTGTGCAGACGGTGTAATCTGAAGGAGATCAGCGACTGCAAAGTAGTGGTAGGTGAGAGTGTAGCCATACAGCATAGGATGGTAGTGTGTAGGATGACTCTGGCGGTGAGAAAGACAAAGACGGCAAGGGCAGAGCAGAAGACGAAATAGTGGAAGCTGAAAAAGGAAGAGTGTTGTATGACTTTCAGGAAGGAGTTGAGAAGGTCTCTGGATGGTCAGGAGGTGCTTCCAAATGACTGGAAAACTACAGCAAATGTGATTAGGGAGACAGGTAGGACAGTCCTTGTTGTGTCATCTGGAAGGAAAGGAAATAAGGAGACTTGGTGGAATGAGGAGGCACAGAAGTGGAGCCACACAAAGAGGTTAGCTAAGAAGAAGTGGGACACTGAGAGGACTGAACAAAGTAGACAGGAGTACAGGGAAATGCAGCGTAGGGTGAAAGTAGAAGTGGCTAAGGCCAAACAAGGGGCTTACGATGACTTGTATGCTAGGTTCGATAGTAAGGAGGGAGAGACTGATCTATACAGAGAAAAGAGACAGAGATGGGAAGGATATGCAACAGGTTAGGGTAATAAACGATAGGGATGGAAGTGTGTTGACAGATGCCAGTAGTGTGATGGGAAGATGGAAAGAGTACTTTGAAGAGTGGATGAATGAGGAAAATGAGAGAGAACGAAGATTAGAAGAGGTGACTGTTGTGGACCGGGAAGTAGCAAAGATTAGTAAGGATGAAGTGAGAAGGGCATTGAAGAAGATGAAGTGTGGAAAGGCACTTGGTGCTGATGGTATACCTGTGGAGGTATGGAAGTGTCTAGGAGAGGTAGCAGTAGAATTTCTGACTGGGTTGTTCAACAGGATCTTAGATACTGAGAAGATGCCTGAGGAATGGAGAAGTGTGCTGGTGCCCATTTTTAAGAACAAGGGAGACGTGCAGAGTTGAGGCAACTACAGAGGAATAAAGCTAATGAGCCACACAATGAAGCAATGGGAAAGGGTAGTTGAAGCTAGACTGAGGGCAGAGGTTAACATTTGTGAGTAGCAGTATGGTCAAAAAAAAAAGAGTACCACAGATGCAGTATTTGCTTTGAGGAGGTTGATAGAGAAGTACAGAGAAGGTCAGAACGAGCTGCAGTGTGTCTTTGTAGATCTGGAGAAAGCTTACGACAGGATGCCCAGAGAGGACCTGTGGTTTTGTATGAGGAAGTCTGGAGTAGCAGAAGTGTGGAGGTTTGCCCTGGAAAGGAGGGGAATGAAGGTTAGTCGTAGCAAGAAAGAGTATCTGTGTGTGAAATGGAGGGACCCAAGTGGAAGAGTGAGGTTACAGGGACAAGAGACCAAGAAGGTGGATGAGTATTTAGGGTCAACAGTCCAGAGCAATGTAGAGTTTGGAAAAGAAGTGCTGAAGTGGGTGCAGGCAGGCTGGAACAGGTGGAGAAATTTTTCAGGTGTGATGTGTGATAGAAGAGTTTCAGCTAAAGTGAAAGAAAAGGTTTATAAAACTGCGGTGAAACCATAGATGTTGTTTGGTCTGGAGACAGTGCCACTGAGGAAAAGACAGGAGGCAGAGCTGGAGGAGGCAGAAATTAAGGTTCTCTTCGTGGGTGGCCAGTATGGATAGAATCAGGAATGAGTACATCAGAGGGTCAGCACATGTTAGAGGCTTTGGAGAAAGTCAGAGAGGCCAGACTGATGATGGTTTGGACATGTCCAGAGGAGAGATAGTGAATATATATGTATTATATATATACTCATACTCAAATCTACTGTGCTGACATAATAATGTCCATAAGTCCGTAATAATGGACTGGAACAAAAAAATATATAATATTGTCATTCATTCTTGAACAAAAGTTGTTGATTTAAGAAAAACTGAGATTTCATGGGTGCAAAAGTGTGTGACTAGAAAGTCAGAGAGGCCAGACTGAGATGGTTTGGTCAAGTCCAGAGGAGAGATAGTGAGTATATTGGCAGAAGGATGCTGAGTTTCCAAATGCCAGGCAGAAGGTCTGGAGGAAGACCAAAGAGGTGGTTTATGGATGTAGTTAAAGAGGAGATGAAGGTAGTTGGCGTGAGAGCAGATGAAAATGGACAGGGTTAGATGGAAGCAACTGATTCACTGTGGCGACCCCTAAAGGGAAAAGCCGAAAGGAAAAGAAGATGCTGATGTCATATATCAAGTCTTAGCTTAGCATGCTAAGCTAATGCTACGCTAATGCTACGCTAATGCTACGCTAATGCTACGCTAATGCTAAGCGAGTGCTAAGCTAATGCTAAGAAAATGCTAAGCTAATGCTAAGAAAATGCTACGCTAATGCCGCCCCGGGTGGCGAGAATCCTGGGCGTACCTGATCAATTGGTCAAGATGGCCGCCGCTCCGGGAGGCGGGAGGTGGCGAGAATGCTGGGCGTACCTAATCAATTGGCCAAGATGGCCGCCACCCTGGGTGGGTGGTGGGGCGAGATTCCTGGGCGTACCTGATTAGTTGGCCAAGGTGGTTGGGGGGGTTTGGGGCAATGGAAATGTTGCGTGTGTGGTAAGTGCCATCGGCAGGTAAAAGCTGAACAGTTGAAAGTTAGAAAAGTTTGAAGCAGTGAATAAAGTAGATGGTAATGTCGAATCTGCTAGTGGGAATGAATGTGGAATAGAAGGTGAAAGAGGCTAATTATTTGTCCTCTTTTTCGTGTTCCAAAAATTTGAAGACAGATTTCTTGTAAGAAAAAACACCTTGCAAGGATGATTTATTAAACAGAGAATTCTCCGGTCACGGCAACAACACTGAACATCACGTATGAGGTGGAATTTTCGGAGTGCGCATGTGCCCCCTCCCTCGGGGAAGATGGCATCTTATAGTAAAGTAAAACACCTCTCTCCTCCTACTAAGAATGAGTAGAACAGATTGATCACCGGGATTTGTTTTCCCAAGGTGTGACTCATTCTTTGTGGAACGATGCCCGGAAAAGGACACGTTCCCCATATCTCCAATGAGGGATGTCCTCATCTCGTCAGGTGGACACCAGAATCAGTTGAATGGTGTTCCATTTGGCTCGTCAGGTGGTTCCTGGAAGCAGCTGACTGGTTTCTCAGTTGGTTCGTCAGGTGCTCCTGTTGGTGGGGGTTGAGTAGAAGGCAGACCCGGCAGGTCTGATAGGCAAGATGTGGAACCAGGTGCCCCCGTGAACTGGACCATATTGACCTTTCCATCACCTCATCTGGGTGCAGAACATTTTCATTTAGTCACTAATAAACATACCTATTCACATCCCTTCTTTTTGAAAGAGCATCTGGTAGTTTTTATTAGTTTGGAGTTAGTAAATGTTAGTGAAGTTCTGTAGGCCCGTCCTGTGGAAAAAAATTCTGTTTGTTGTGACGTTCAATTAGAATCCAGCCTTTGGCTGAATTTAATGACCTAAGCACATTCATTAATGCAACAATGAAAATCTTATAGCCAATTCAAATCTGACGAGGCCAATTTGTTTACAGAATGTAATGATTATTGGTATGTTTTACCATAATATTTACTGTTATAGATATGGCATGAATGTGCTTCCAGCCATTAAATAAATGCAACTTTCGCCAACAAAAAAAATCAAAAAAATTACATCTGACCCCAGGGCCCCAGGGAGGGATAGAAATAGAACATGTTCACCTTATTTTCGCCGTCTCTGCCAAAACTTACTCTCCTCCATGGTCAAAAGTCCAATCACCAATTGTCCTCCTGTAAATTTCATTCATTCTCCTGGATAATTATCACATTAAGACTAACTTATAATTCTATATTTATTTAATTCAACATGGACTGTTTGTGTCCTTCGCGACGATATACCCAGACCGACCAATAATTCCCCCATCTGAAAAAGATCGACTTAGAGAATTTTCAGACTGATAATAAAAGTAGAACTGCAGTAGTAAATAAATGTTTGCTTTAAAAAGAGGGGAAAGTTTTTTTTTTAATTTAACCAGTAAATTCGACAATGCGTCCCAAGCAATTGTTTAAATTTCAAAAGAGAATTTGGGAAAAATATTAGAAGACCAAATTTAACAAGCGTCTAATAACGGAAAATATAATAATTAAGATTGAATTTTTTTTTATCCTATCCTTATTCATATAAGGAAATTTTCAATTTCCGCAACCACACGAAATTTACCAGTATTATCTTTTGTACTATAAAAATAGAAATATTGTAGCAATTATTAATACATAAAGTTACCCTTAGTTTTAACATGTCATTATTAAGCTTGCTAGTTTCCCTTGTTGATGTTTGTCCCACCAGCTGACTGTTTTAAAATAGACAGAGATAAACAAATCAGATCAAATCAAATCAAAAGAGAATTAGAATATAATAAATCTGTGTGTATACAGTGTTGCCAATCAGTTAGTTCTATTTACATAATGTTTCACTGTACATGTTATTACCTTATGTCTGTCAAAAATATAGAGTGCAGTGTAAACAGTCAGATATCACATCATATGGTCTGGTATCACTAACTCAAGGAAACATTGTTGGTGGGGGCGAAGTCACCAGCGTAGTGGAGTAGTTTTTTCAGAAGATGTTTTCCTATAGTATTCACAGGACAGTTCGGGACGCAGGAATGCATGTAAGGAAGTTCGTGCAGAGCACTGTGTGCATTGGAGCAGTTTTTTCATTCATCACATTTGTATATCACGGCACAGTCATTGTGGAAACTTTCCACCAGGTGGCGCCAGGAACCTCTGCTGTCCATCAGGTGGTGGTAGGCCCAGCAGGTGGAGTGTTGATCAGGGGAAAAGGGCAAATATTTTTTGATGATGGCCGCATCACGCCCCCTCTGCTGGTGGTAGCAGCTGCGGTTTCTTTGCTGTCAGCAGCTTCTGGTTTTGATGCCACCTGTGTCCTGCTTGCATAGATCCACCCCGTGGCAGTTGACCTTATTTTGAAATAATGACCCTGACCAATGAACGGCATTCGACTGAAACATTAAAATCTGCCCCAACAGTATTAGGTAATAACATATCAGTAAATAGTCGGAAGAACAAAATCCTCCTTCATTTCAAAAAATAAAAGAAAAATTAAAAAAATTAATTAAAAAATAATAAAAAATGTAAAAATAAAAATCAATAAAAATAATTAATTAATTAAAAATAAAAAGTAATCAAAACAATAAAAGTTTACAATTAAATAATTGCTAATTATAATTCAGTATTGTTATGTTTTACAATATTTAATTTAATATGTTTTGCATACCTTCATAAATAATACTTAAGATGAGATAGGACAGATGTGGTCTAACAATTTACAAATATAATACAATATATAGTCAATTGGCAAGTGTGTAGTTTTCAATTAATATTTCTGAAGAAATGAAAGCCGCTGCCCCCCTTGTCAGCTTTTGGTCAAACACCAAGTCAGGGATTATTTTTTAATTACATATCGCCTCAAATTATGTCAAAAATGTGATTCTCCCAGATGGCTCCCCCATGGAATGGTCTGTCCAGTCTCCGGGACTCGCATGGCCGACTCCAAATTCTGAAATGGGACCTCAAATGTCGAAATTCAAAGGTTAAATATATTCAGGAAAAATTCAAAAATATTTTTCTACTTACAAGCATGGGAAAAGCCCCTTTTTAAATTATAATTAACAAATGGAGAAAGTCTCCTTCTACATACAAATAATACATTACTTCACCCCCAGGACGGGAGATAAGGAACTTGTCGTTTTCCTCTCATAATGGCTGACACCAGATTCTGAAAAGATATTCAAAGTTAAATAATGTTCTCGCGTTCGAGAAAAATCATAAGGGAAAACAATCAACTTATAATATTCCACATTAGTTGCCATTCAAATTATTCGTTTTTTAATTATTATTATTATCATTATTATTAAAATGCGGAGAGTAGAGACTGAAATATTTCATGTAAAAAACAATCCAAAAAAATTAAATATATATTTTTTCATTAAACTTTAAAAGCAGATTTAATTAACGCACATACAAACGCAACAATGACACATTTAACACCTTCTCTTTTATAGAAAAAATTGTATTCCCTATTTGTAAAGGTTTTAAGGCTGTTGCCAATTTTAATTTGGAAAAAGGGTGACATCTGGCGGTCAGCTAAAGTCATAGCAACTACAATTTTCAAACTGACTCGCGTCATTAATTTAAAATTCCAATATCACAGCAATACATGCAGTTTTACAGTTATGTATGTTTAATAAGCGTGAGGTGTGCATCAAAGCTTTACAATATTTTAACACTGTACCTCTCCAAGTTATGTGCGTGTTATATATTTATTCATTTTGTATTAAACATAATTTTAAATATGACGTATTTGCGCTGTGAGGCCAGATTAAGTATTCAACATTAGTCGTTAGGAGATTTAAATGAGGGGCTTAAAATCAGTTACGGCCCATGTCAATTTATCCCGTTCAGTGTTTACTAAACGGTTTCATTTATTTTATTACATCTATTTACTTAGACACATCAAAACCATACGAGTTACGAAACCATCCAAAGTCAACATTTCAGCATTAATCATCATTTAATACACTTTTCTTAAAGTTACGTCTGGGATTTTCCACTATATAAAAATACATAAAGCTCTAATACTTTTTCTAATCAGTGGTCGGCGTTTACGGAAATACACAGTTAAACTGCCGCCTTTAAAACCATCGAACAAATTCCATATCCATGTCGTCTCATGACGTGGAGGTGCATTCGGCTCAAACCATTTTTTGTCGCGCTCGAATAGAGCATCCATAATTTCTATTAATTATTGACTCCCGTATTTTATAACTTATTATATTATATTATATTATATTATATTGTAGTTAAGTCGTATTAATATTTATAAATGCAGTGACGTCTCACTTATAACAGAATTAGTCAACAAAATATCTCATCGCGGTCCCTTTAAAAATAATAGTGACGTCCGATTTTTGTATCACAGACATACAGACATACATAACATGAAATGTCGCTTTAGCGACATATAAAAACATATAAAAATCCGGATGCTTGTTTTTCTTTCAGCTGAACAATCTTGTCTAAGAATATTAATAACCAATTACTCAAAGACCTCCCGATTGATCTCAAAGCGGCGTATCAAATCCGCTCCTGTCAACCTGACTACCAACACTAAATAAATGTTCAAGGATATTTACGATGTCTCAACAGGGCAGTACTATCCCTGTGTCTATCGTAGTATTTCCGAAATTTTATCCAAGAACCTCTCGTTTTTTTAAAAAAAACTGACTTTCTTGCAGCTGCACACTTATATTGGCAGCTGCGTACAAGGATTTTTAAGAACAAATTATCCATGTACCCTCGTTCGCGTGAACAAAACGGTTTTACTATTCAGCTTCTATTTATACAAGGAATTTAAATCAATCCTCCAAGTATCTCTCGTCTTGTAAAAACACAAAAATGTTTTCCAAACTGACTTCCAAAGCAAAGCAATTGCGTACAATTCAACGTGACAGCATTTCAGCAAATAATGCTATGTCACCGCATATGTGTATACTTCAAATACCGTAGGAAAATCCAAAATCATGGACTTCGCGTCCAACCAAATGACTTCAAAATTGATCACTATTTTTCTTACATAAATTCCATCTCCAATATAATTTTGCAAGACGAATATACCAGCCGAAGCGCTCACAGACAGACAGAATCCCTAAAACGTGGATAAAGTGTCCACTTACCGTAATTAATATGGCCTGGAATTTTATTTGTCCGTGAACGCTCCGCTCGCAAAACGTCGTTTTTCCAGCATCGGGGTCACCATTTTGAAAGAGGCTAATTATTTGTCCTCTTTTTCGTGTTCCAAAAATTTGAAGACAGATTTCTTGTAAGAAAAAACACCTTGCAAGGATGATTTATTAAACAGAGAATTCTCCGGTCACGGCAACAACACTGAACATCACGTATGAGGTGGAATTTTCAGAGTGCGCATGTGCCCCCTCCCTTGGGGAAGATTGCTTCTTATAGTAAAGTAAAACGCCTCTCTCCTCCTACTAAGAATGAGTAGAACAGATTGGTTCTCACACAATATGTTACATAATATTATTTTCGTACACAGACTGCATCTGTTTTCATTTTTAGACAAAATATACTCTCAGGCTACTTTTTCCCAAAACAAAATCTAGAGTGGCCGTGAGTGATGATGCGAACAGAGTCAGTGGTGTGTGTGTGGGTGTGTGCGCTCCCCCGAAGCAGAGTACGCTTCCACGAAGAGAATGTGTGTGCGTAAACACTGAGAGGGAATTTTAGACCAAACAAGGTGTACCAGCTTAGGTTAAGGTCAAATTATACTGAGTTCAACACTATTTTACCTACTTCACATCTATAAAACATTTCAACATGGTTAATATATAAAATAAAGAATTAAAAATGTTAATAATGTCTAACAAAGGATACAAAATAGGGAATTGTGGGTGAGGCGTGAATTTAGAACTGAAAAGTGCTCATAGCGTGAATTGGGGGAATATATTGAAGTTGGAACAAAGTGAATCGGATGAAAAATGTGGACGTAAATGTGAAATAAAGAATCACCCATTAAGAATGAGTGGGGAAAAGTAGGGTACAAAAAGGGGAATTGTGGGTAAGACGTGAGTCCTGGGAATGAAAAGGTTGGAAGTGCTCATTGCGTGAATTGGTAGAATATATTGAAGTTGGAACGAAGTGAATTGGATGAAAAATGTGGAAGTAAATGTGAAATGTAGGATCTCCCATGTAAAATGTTGAATCTGCCATTGGGACTGAATGTGGAATTTGGGGTTTCGGGGAATTGTGGGTATATCGTGGAATGAAAAACATGGAAGAGGTGTTGCCGTGAATTTTTGGAATATGTCGAAGTTGGAATGGCGAAAATCAGTTGAAAAAGGTGGACATTATAGCATTGGCCACCCGGGGGGGCACAAGTCTAAAAATAGTCTAGCACTGCTCCTGCATGAAAGTGTCAGTTGATGAGAAACACTTGCGCTTCGTCACGCACATACAAAAATGGTTATCAACTGGGTTTTATGAGAAGGTGCACACCTCGAACAAAAGGCTTTTGTGACTTAACGGTTCAAGATACAGATTAAAGAAAGGTCTCGTTAGAATAGCAAGGGTTTGGGAAACGCGAACATGTTCTTTTTTTATATCGGATAAAAAAAATTACCGAATTAGAGCAAGTTAAAATAGTTGACATTCTGCTGTTTCAAATTTAATTATAACTGTTTTGATTTAGTTATAACTGTTTAGATTTAGTCATGTATTTACACATCAATCGGCCATCTGTTCATGTGTCTTGAGTACTGTCTGTCTTGGGATTTAGGGGCGGGGCTTAAGGGCAGGAAAGGAGGAAGAGCAAGGGGAGGGTTTTTTTGGGGATGCAAGGAGCGACTGTGGGTGGGAGGGACACACACACAAGGGGAACCAGAGACGATCTTGTCTGTATCCAGAAATTTCTGCAAAATAAATCCTTCGAAGGATCTGTTCACCGATCTCCAGTCTGATTCTGAAAATCAACATTAAGAACACGCGGAAAACTTAATGACTGTTTTCCTTCAAAAAACAGTAACTTTTAGAGGTTTCGCCCGAAAAAGGCGGCAAAAATTACACGGGGTTGAATAGGGAAAAATGGTGACTTCTCCTCGCTCGAAGTCAAATAAAAGGTACTAAATGACAACTTTGCCAGACAAAAGGGTGTTTGTCTGAAAGAAGACCCTTGTGACTACAAATGTCACGGTGTGGTCACGGAGCGGCGTGGTGTCTGTCGGCGTGTGAGGTGGAGGACCCAAAATGCAGGGAGGCAGGAGAACCACAGCAGGAGTGCAGGCGAGACTGGCGTGCTTTATTTTACAAAAAACACTAACCGAGGAACTGGTTAGCATAAAATAAACAAGGAACTGAGAAGATACAAAATCAAAATGACAGACAGAACTCCGGGGGTGACCGTGACAAGCGGCAATGATCCCACACGGACTGATCACCACCCGGGAACTAAATGCACCCACACTAATTGGGTAACTAGCCACACCTGGGGCCAGGCACAAGTGGCTGAGGGCCCGGATTGGTCAACCCGCGGAAGGGCGGGAACCCACTCAGGGCCCTCAACCAAAGCCAGATCTTCCCAGACATGACAACAAAATGTCTAAATTTGATGTTTAGTGTGCAAATATTGTGGCCACGGTGACAAGTTGATCTAAGATAAAACGCTCTTTACTCTAATGCTGATTAGCTTCACTCTAGCTGAAAAAAGTTCCCGCAATACTCACCAATGTTAAAAGCCCTTTCTTTAAATGCACACAGGAGGGCGAGTCTACATTTCTTATCAAAAAGCTAAAGCTGGGAAGAGTGACAACAAAATGAGCTAAAAATCACACTGCTTGGTTAATATATGCGCGTGCAGCGCGGCTTGGAACACGGTACTATTTTTTTCCTTTCTCTATTCGCTTGAATTGAGGGATTTTGGGGTACGAAACAGGGAATTGTGGGAAAATCTGGAATTTTTAGAATGAGAAAAATGGAAGCAGTCGCATGAATTTTTCGATTATGTCGAAGTTTGAATTATAAAAATTGGTTGAAAATTTTGGAAGTAGTAGCACGTCAAAAAAGTGCAAGGAATAAAATATAAGTTTAAAAATAATGGGAATGGGGTAGAAAAACATATGTGTGAAAGCCTCCAGCCGGCCTCACACGAAGTCCTTAGGAACAACTGGCATATAGGTCATCGATCTTAGCCTCAAACGCCTGTTTTCCCTTTAAAACAAATTTCACAAAATTAAGCATTTTGGTTAATAATGGATGGATGGCTGGATGGATGGATGGATGGATGATGGATGGATGGATGGATGGATGGTTTATCATGAAACCTGTCCTGACATGTGGGCATTTTCTAGTTCCAAAAACTGGAAAATCGTTTTTTTTTTTACAATGAAACAGAACATGGCAAATTCATTTCCTCACTCTTCAGACTCTTATCATCTCAATAACAATCCTGGCATATGTAAACTGAGTTGCCAGAGGTGCATTTTTCATTGGCCCATTCTTTGCATAGGTGACAACTGTTATGTTTGGGTTCTGTTTTTGGTTATGTGTCTCCCTTGGTCTTGTTGAGTGTAATCCTGCCCTTCCTCGTGTCAACCAATCAGTGCCCTCCGCCACTTGTGTCTTGTCCCAGGTGTGTCTTGTTGTGTCGTTAGTGTGTGTATTTAGTCTCCTGTCTCCCCTCTGTCTAGGTTGGACCATTGTCGCTGTCACCACTCTGGTGTTTTGGTGTTACTTTGATTTTTGGTCTTTTCATAACGTTGTTGGTTTTGTTTATTTAGAGTTTGATAGAGGCTAATTATTTGTCCTCTTTTGCGTGTTCCAAAAAATTGAAGATACAGTAGACTTCTTGTGAGAAAAACTCCTTGCAAAGATGATTGATTACAGAGAATCTCCGGTCACACAACACTGAACATCACGTAAAAGGTGGAATTCCAGGGTGCGTGTGTGCCCCCTCTTTTGCGGAATACAGCTTTTAAAGAATCCAAATCAGTAAGAGAACACCTATTCCTCCTCCCATCATGAATAAGTAAAACAGATTGGTTCTCACACAATATGTTACATAATATTATTTTCGTACACAGTCCGCAGCTGTGTTCATCTTTTTAGACAAAATATACTCTCAGGGTACTTTTCGTACTTTTTTCCCAAAACAATATCTCACAAACAAATTGAACTGGATTTAGAGTGGCCGTGAGTGATGGTGCTCTCGGGGTATGTGTGTGGCAAAATCTGTTCTCACGAACAGAATATGTGTGCGCAAAACACTGAGAAGGAATTTTTAGACAAAAACAAGGTTAAGGTCAAATTATACTGAGTTCAACACTATTTCACCTACTCTACACATCTATAAAACATTTCAACATTGTTAATATATGAAATAAAGAATTAAAAATGTTAATAATGTATAACAAGTTTTACGCAGTTCCCCTGTTAGTGTTTTTTGTTAAATAAATCGTTTTCAGTATTACATGCATCCCTGCCGTGGTACTCCTGCCTCCCTGCATTTGGATAGTCCAACCCCACT
Organism: Vanacampus margaritifer; assembly: GCF_051991255.1. Classification (NCBI taxonomy): domain Eukaryota; kingdom Metazoa; phylum Chordata; class Actinopteri; order Syngnathiformes; family Syngnathidae; genus Vanacampus; species Vanacampus margaritifer. Next base: position 2,441,045 of record NC_135440.1, on the reverse strand, counting down.
GTGACAACAACAAACCCCAAAATGACTGAGACAAGTTGCCCCAAACTACCATGTTGGCTAATTCTTGCTCTAGTTTAAAGTTAGCTTTAAAACAGAGCAGTGACTGAGGCATGATAAGATGCCTGAATCTCTCCACATGATTTGTTGCTAGAATTTGTCTGTGTACGACGTCTGTTTCAAAATATATGAAGTTGAACATTTTTACTTTGGGTTGTGCAAAACAGATAACTGGCTCTCATCTCAGCTCATAATGTGCTATTCTCTTTTCAGACAGGACACAACACCTGACCATTAATATGAAGAAAACTAGTATTCTACTTTTTTGTTGCCCTCTGGTGGAGAAGAAAATTACAATGTGACAACTTACCCATGATGCAACTAGCCCCAGTCTCCCTATATAAGCACTGTACCTTCCAGTCAGTCAAGCGGAGCGCTTACATGAAAATTCAGTAAATCTAATGCATGAATAAGGCGGCGGGTAGCGACTCTATACCGGCGTAAGAGTAGCGTTTCTTCTTTACACATCTATTGAAGTAAAAGTTAAAATTATTGTGTGGTAAAACTACTCTTAGAAGTACATTTATTTTTCAAAAAGTTAATGTAACTACCCACCTCCAGAGGTCTCAAATCCAGGTCCCGAAAGTAAAAACCCTGCCACAGTTTGGCCCCAGGTGCTAGCTAGCTAGCTCTCATGGTGCTCGTTTACCTGCTAGGGAGCTAGCTCGCTAGCTAGCATCAGAACTAAAGCCAAACTTTAGCAGGTTTTTCACTTTCTGGACCTGAATTTGCCACCTCTGCCTACTTCTGGTCCCTTTTAGGTCCAACTGATAGACCCGAGGCAAGAATAGTTCCAATTCAGATCCAGTGAGCTGATTAAACATGCTCAGTGTTGAGAAGACTGACTCCTTTCCCCCAAAAGACTCTGTGGAAGTGAGGAGCAAACCTCCGCTTTCAGGAGGCAAAGAGCCGGCCTATGACGCAAAACACCAGTACGGCATGGAACGCTACGACAGTCAACCCACGGCGCCGAAACCCACCACAGACGCAACTGCGCCCTTCTCCTTCATCCCCTACAGCCCCAGCAGCAACATCTATGCCTCGTCCAGCACAGGCAGGTACTCGACATCTCTTCACTTGGGTCCCGTGGGATTCTGCCCGGCCACGGGCCCACGCAGTTGCTTTAGCCCGGGCTATCAGATCGAACAGAGCCCCGGCTGTCTATACACGACGTATAGCGGCTCAGGCCCGGGTCTCAGCAGCATCGCCATCCACGGGAACGGGCCGACCACAAGGACCCACGTCTATCTGTGCAACCGGCCTCTGTGGCTAAAGTTCCACCGACATCAGACTGAAATGATCATCACTAAGCAGGGCAGGTAAGATGTCACCACTGGTCTATTGAAATGTATAGCAATATATTAGTGCTGTCACTGGAATATTTTTAGACTCTATGAACTAATTTGCTCCCAGAGCGTATTAATATGTTCTATTTTAAACATTACCATGCTCCCAAAGACGCATTTATACGTTTTATGTTTTTTATGCTAAAGCGTACAAAAGGCTTTGATGCAGCCTCTGAACTAAAGAGAATGCTTGAAGCAATGGTAGTTATTACAAAAAATGGCCAGCAGGTGGCAGCAGAGTATAATAGATCAACCAGGGCCACGTTGCAAAAAGCTTTTTCCCCCACAATTTTAAACAGATTTGTGAATAAAGATGAATCTTAGCTAAAATCTAATGCTGATTGCTGCAAAACGGAAACAGATAGAAATATACCTTTTTTTCCTGATAAAAGGAGAGACTCTAATCTTTCTTTTGGTAGATTCCATGTTTTTATAGCAATAGAATACAATATTTTATGGTCCTTGGAAAATTTGTTAAAATCCAGTAAAACAGTCGGGAGCGAAGGGGGTTGCTTCAGTGAAAATGGCCAGGAGTGAATGAGTTAATTGATCAATTATTCAATCGATTAAATGACTAATCGGATAAATTTTAAATTTTGCATTAAACAAAAGCATTTTTCCCAGATTGCTGTTAATAAACCAGTGACTGGTGCTTATTTCGTACTTCGTATTTGTATAGTGATTCAAAAAAAAGGGGGGGGGGGGGATTCGGTCATTGTTTTCTAAAGTAAAAACAGATGTTTGCAAATGTCTTATTTTGGTTAAAGGCAGAAGATAATCAGTCTTCTTTCACGAAAGACTACAGAAGTCAGTGAACAATTACTGTTGCTATGCTGGAATCAGAGAATTTTGACCATTTTAATGTAAAAAATGACTCCAAATGATTGCGCAGTTATTAAAATAGTTAATTTAATTTTAATTATTCACATTTGCAGTGTTTTGTTCAATAGGTATAGGCCTACATACAGTAAGATTAAAATGACAGGTTTAAACCATCTTAACTTTTTCTTGGATTATGTATTTAGACATTTGTTTTTGCAGGCGAATGTTCCCGTTTCTGAGTTTTAACATTGCAGGTCTAAGCCTGACTGCACACTATAACGTATTTGTGGAGGTGGCACAGGCAGATCCAAACCACTGGAGATTTCAAGGTGGCAAGTGGGTCACCTGTGGGAAAGCAGACAACAGCAGCCAAGGTACAGCTCACTGCCATGTCAGAAAATACTAGCTAAATATGGGCTTTTAAGTAATGTTGGGCGTGTTCATTTGATAGGGAACAAAGTGTATATCCACCCAGAATCTCCAAACACAGGGGCCCACTGGATGAGACAAGAAATCTCCTTCAGCAAACTGAAACTCACCAACAACAAAGGAACAAATCACAGCATATCACAGGTAAATAAATGCTCTATTAACTAATTTGCTCCCAAAAAACATATAAAAACGTTTAAATATTGCCGTGGTAATTATACGTTTTTTATGTGTGTTTTTTAATGCCAGAACATACTTTGATGCAACCTCTGACCTGAAGAGAATGTTTAAAGCAATTGTAGTTATTACAAAAAACAGCCAGCAAGTGGCAACATAATATAAAAATTAAACCAGGGCCATGTTGCAACAACCTCTTTTCCCAGTGTTTTAAACAGATTTGTGAATAATGATTAAATTTAGCTATATTCTAATGCTAATTTATGCTAAATGTAAGCAGATACAAATGTACTTTTTTCTGATGAAAGAAGAGACTCTAATCTTTCTTTTGGTAGGTTCCATGTTTTTATAGCTATTGAACACAATATTCTGTGGACACTGCAAAATCAGTCAAAATCCAGTAAAAACAGTCGAGAGCGAAGGGGGTTGCTTCAGTGAAAATGGTGGGAGTGAATTAGTTCATTACTACGTGAAGTTATTTACATAATATAAATAATATGCATATATGAGTGACAAGCCATATTTTTTAGAAATTTCATTGTGATTATAATGATTCCTTGCCATTCTGTAAAACCATAAATCCTGACGTAAATATACACAGCATTTGGAATATGTTGCAAGAATAATTATAAGATAATGATGATACATTTATGCATAGCTATTTATTTAAGAACTTGTGAAGTGATTTTGGTTACTACCAAGAAAACCTTGAAAAAAAAAACGATCTTGATCACTCCTTAAATTAAACTCTTATGAGCTGTTTTAGTCATTGATTCATTTGTCCTAATAAATATAACTTTAGTTGTACTAGACATTTAAAAAGAACAGGACACTTAAAACACAAGAGTGGTCTCTTTATATATATATACAGTGCTGCTCAAAAGTTTGTGAACCTCTAGAGCAATTTGGACTTTCCAATTGTTTCAACGTGATTTTGTTCAATCTGAACCATTACATTTTATAAGAAATAACAGGTGTAGGTT